>NC_080541.1:5861934-5936934 GCF_028640845.1 Ahaetulla prasina
TCACTCAGGTCTAACAAGACGCCAATAGTTAAAAGCCAATTAACCGGGCCCATTAAAGGTCCATTATCTGCCTGGAGTGGTAGATATAAAATATATTAATTGCGATAGACCCTGCTGTTCATTGCGAAATAAATGCATAAATATTTCTTGGTCTATTCATGGTGGTTTGAACTTGTCATTTGCGCGTTGTGTTTGCAAGAGTCTTCCCTGACATCTGGCAGATAAGGAGCTGAGTGACTGAATGAGTGAGCAAGTCAGCTCGTGAACGAGTGAATGAACGAATGAATGAATGAGCAAGGGAGTGAGTGAGTGAGTGAGTGAATGAATGAGCAAACAAGTGAGTGAATGAGTGAGTGAACGAATGAATGAGCAAACGAGTGTGAATGAGTGAGTGAATGAGTAAATGAATGAGCAAGTGGGTAAGTGTGTGAATGAGTGAGTAAATGAATGAATGAGCGAGTGAGTGAGTGAGTGAATGAGTGAGTGAATGAATGAATGAATGAGCAAGGGAGTGAGTGAATGAGTGAGTGAGCGAGTGAACAAGTGAATGAGTGAGTGAGTGAGCGAGTGAGTGAATGAATGAATGAGCGAGCGAGTGAGTGAGTGAGTGAGTGAGTGAATGAATGAATGAATGAGCAAGGGAGTGAGTGAATGAGTGAGTGAGCGAGTGAACAAGTGAATGAGTGAGTGAGTGAGCGAGTGAGTGAATGAATGAATGAGCGAGTGAGTGAGTGAGTGAGTGAGTGAGTGAGTGAATGAATGAATGAATGAGCAAGGGAGTGAGTGAATGAGTGAGTGAGCGAGTGAACAAGTGAATGAGTGAGTGAGTGAGCGAGTGAGTGAATGAATGAATGAGCGGCGGTGAGTGAGTGAGTGAGTGGTGAATGAATGAATGAATGAGCAAGAGAGTGAGTGAATGAGTGGTGAGTGAACAAGTGAATGAGTGAGTGGTGAGCGAGTGAGTGAATGAATGAATGAGCGAGTGAGTGAGTGGTGGTGAGTGAATGAATGAATGAGTGAGTGAATGAGTGAGCAAGTGAGTAAATGAATGAGCGAGTGAGTGGTGAGCGAGTGAATGAGTGAGTGGTGAGCGGTGAGTGAATGAATGAATGAGCGGTGAGTGGTGAGTGAGTGAGTGAGTGAGTGAATGAATGAATGAATGAGCAAGGGAGTGAGTGAATGAGTGAGTGAGCGAGTGAACAAGTGAATGAGTGAGTGAGTGAGCGAGTGAGTGAATGAATGAATGAGCGAGTGAGTGAGTGAGTGAGTGGTGAATGAATGAATGAATGAGCAAGAGAGTGAGTGAATGAGTGGTGAGCGGTGAACAAGTGAATGAGTGGTGAGTGGTGAGTGAGTGAATGAATGAATGAGCGAGTGAGTGAGTGGTGGTGAGTGAATGAATGAATGAATGAGCAAGGGAGTGAGTGAATGAGTGAGTGGCGAGTGAACAAGTGAATGAGTGAGTGAGTGAGCGAGTGGTGAATGAATGAATGAGCGGCGAGTGAGTGAGTGGTGGTGGTGAATGAATGAATGAATGAGCAAGGGAGTGAGTGAATGAGTGAGTGAGCGAGTGAACAAGTGAATGAGTGAGTGAGTGAGCGAGTGAGTGAATGAATGAATGAGCGAGTGAGTGAGTGAGTGAGTGAGTGAGTGAATGAATGAATGAATGAGCAAGGGAGTGAGTGAATGAGTGAGTGAGCGAGTGAACAAGTGAATGAGTGAGTGAGTGAGCGAGTGAGTGAATGAATGAATGAGCAAGTGGGTGAGTAAGCGAGCGAGCGAACAAGTGAATGAGTGAGCAAGTGAGTAAATGTTACCAAAATATTTTATCCAGAAATCCATACCTGAACCCACCCTCCCTTCCTCCCTTCTTCTTTCTCCTTCTTTCCTTCCTTCCTTTTCCTTCCTTCCTCCTCCCTCCCTCCCTCCCCCCTTCCTTCCTTCCTTCCTTTCTTCCTTTCTTCCTTAATTTCTTTCCAATCTCCTTCCCTCCTTCCTTCCTTCCTTTCTCTCTCTCTCTCTCTTACTTTCTTTCCCTCCTTCCTTCCTTCCTTCTTTCCTCCCTTTTCCCCTCCCTCCCTCCGTTCTCCTCTCTCCCTCCCCTGTTCCTTCCTTTCTTCCTCCTTCCTTCCTTCCTTCCTTCCTTCCTTCCTTCCTTCCTTCCTTCCTTCCTTCCTTCCTCCTTCCTCCCTCCTCCCTCCCTGTTCCTTCCTTCCTTTCTTCCTCCCTCCCTCCTCCTTCCTCCTTCCTTCCTCCTTCCTTCTTTCCTTCCTTCCTTCCTTCCTCCTTCCTCCCTCCCTCCCTCCCTCCCTGTTCCCTTCCTCCCTCCCTGTTCCTTCCTTCCTTCTTCCTCCCTCCTCCCTCCTTCCTCCTTCCTTCCTCCTTCCTTCTTTCCTTCCTTCCTTCCTTCCTTCCTTCCTCCCTCCCTCCTCCCTCCCTCCCTGTTCCCCTTCCTCCCTCCCCTGTTCCTTCCTTCCTTTCTTCCTCCCTCCCTCCCTCCCTCCTTCCTTCTTTCCTTCCTTCCTTCCTTCCTTCCTTCCTTCCTCCCTCCCCCCCTCCCTCCCTCCCTCCCTCCCTCCCTCTAAGAGAAATGAGAGGAGAAAGCCCTCAATACCAAAAGAAATTTGGTGTGGCACTTTCTCATCACTACCCAGAAGGAATCAATTCTTTATAAGTTCAGAAGACAATGACGAATGCTGTATGCCGTTAATGGAGCCTCTCAGATCAACTTCTGAATCAAAGCCATGACGGGATTAAAAATTGGGTCTGGGGTGACCCCATTTCATTTAGAAATGTATCGATTTCCCACCATCCGTGGTTTGCGGATGGGGGGGTTCCCCGCCACCTTTCACGGGGGTTCAACTCGCTCAGCGATTTCTCCGCTCAAGTTGGAACTCAACATTTTAATTATAGTTCAAAGAACAGTGTATAATTATTAACGTTCTCTCTCAACCAGATACTTCTGCATTTTACGGTCTTAATGAAAAGCTAATTAATTTTTCCAAACCATTGAAATCTCCTTTTATTTATTTATTTTTTTCCTCCTTCTCATCTTGCTGATTTCCTTTTTGACATTCTGCATTAATTAGATAAGAAGGGGAATTGAGGGGCTTTCATTGTCTCAGATAGGGAAGGGGATTGAATTCCTCACAAATTTGTCTTTATCGATGTTAAGAGGTGAGCCAGGCAAGAATGAACTTCAAATGGAAGAATGACAATGGATTCAGCAGAATGGGAGAACCTTCCTCCACTATCTCCAGATACTTGGGAGCATCTGGTGACAGGGATACTGTCAGGCCTGGAAGTCATCTGTTTCAGTGGATCTTCAGACTTGCCACATTTAGTACTGTGGGAAACTGGGAGGGGGGAATTGTCTGGAGCCAAGGTGGTATATAGTCAAAATAGCATTCCTTTCTCAGAGACTCAAGGACATCTTGCCCTGCACCAGGAAGGCTGGAACTGGGAGGCGTCTCCAGTTGGAATGGTGCTTTGATTGGGCCACGTGATGGACATGTGGGTGCTCGGCAGGGACCTGGACTTTCCTTTGGGTGTGGAAAACCTGGAAGCTTTCAGATTTGGGTTTTCCCAGATGTGCCAATATGACGTCTCTAATAAAATGGAACTTTGAGGAACTTCTAGCCTGGGGGTGTTCCTTGGACAGATACTTCATCAAACAAGATGAAGAGATAGTTTGTGATTTCACAAGGAAATTGCCCCTTTGAAATTAAGGAATTAATGAGAAACTTCCTAATAGTGAGGACAATAAACCAGTGGAACAGCTGGCCTTCAGAGGTTGTGGGTGCTTCATCACTGGAGGATATTTAAAAAGAGACCGGACAGCCACTTGTCTGAAATAGTATAGGTTCTCCTGCTTGAGCAGGGGCTGGACTAGAAGACCTCCAAGATCCCTTCCAGCTATATTCTATTCTAATTCCAATGTGGGGAATACCCTAGTATGCTGGTCCTTGAAGAGTGTTGACGTTTTTGAAATTCGGCAGACTCTAAGAAAGCAAACTGATGATCCCCTATGGAGATTCTCAGTCATCCAGGTCAGGTCATGGTTGTCCCAGAAGTGTTTTTTCAAAGGGCATCTGGGCCTTGTTTTTTCCTTGAAGACATTTCGCTTCTCATCCAAGAAGTTTCTTCAGTTCTGGTTCAGCTTTACGGTTCAGTTCTTCTCCAGAACTGAAGAAGCTTCTTGGATGAGAAGTAAAAGCCAGATGAATGAATTCAATTATAATGATGACAGATGACCTTATCAAGCAGAGATTCAACTTAGAATCAAGGGGGGAAATCCTGATAATGAGAACAATTAATCAGGGGAACAGCTTGCCTCAGAGGTTGTGAATGAAGTTTTTGCCATGGAATGGAATGGAATGGAATGGAATGGAATGGAATGGAATAGAATAGAATAGAATAGAATAGAATAGAATAGAATAGAATAGAATATCATTTCCTACTCTGTTATTTCTCATATTCTGTGTAAATATGTGTTTCAGTTCATAGACATTGTTTGCTGTACTGCTGATTTTTACCCAGTATTCTGTCTCCTTCCCCACTTCGGAGTAACAAGCTGGCCTTCAGCCAGTGGATTCATGGCTCTTATCAGTCCTGGCAGAGAAATCGCAGTTGTCCGCCAAAGTTCAAACAAATGACTCACAGAGTAAGACTTCAGCTCTCTTTGAAACGGTTCAGCTAAGTTTTTGCTCCCTGTGGAGTGCGAGCAGTCCCAAAGCTCCTTATATATCCTTTGGGGTGGGTCTCCTAACCCACCCTTCTCTTTGATAACACCGCCTCTCTAATCTTTTGAAGCACGGGTTAATCCAAGCTTGATTATTATTATCAGCTGGGTCTGAGGGCGTAGCCTGAGGAAGGGAGGAATCAGGGGATGACGGCCTCATTACGTACTCCGACTGGCCTGGTTCTGGCTCCTGGAGCCAGGCCAAAGGCATCGGAGCTCCCAAGGTAAGCCTTACTGGCCCTTCCTCCTCACTCTCGGAGTCACTTTCGGGCATGGGGCCAGGTTCGGGGGCTGGAGTCACAACACCTAGGTTTTAAATGGCTTCGTCTCTTCTGCAAGCCCTTACCAAATTGTGCGGTTTTCACCCACTCTCAGGAAACGTGTTAAATATTTGCTTGACATTTCTGCAAGCCTGTTAACTTCAATCTTGCTAACTGGTTTCAAACGAGGCCGCTAGGCAAATGTGCCAGTAAGTATGAAATACAGGGAGTCCAACAGTCTTAACACTTGGTACAAGAATAGAGAGGGAGCAGGCATCAAAGGAATTGTAAGGGCAACTTATTGGCCTATGCATTCCCAATTAAAACTGCTTTTTATGTCATTGATTCTAACATAAAACTTTTAAAGAATGCCAACACTGTTTTGTCTCTAGTTAACAGCGCATAATCAAACAATTCAGAATAGAGCTGGAAGGGACCTTGGAGGTCTTCTAGTCCAGCCCCCTCCTCAAGCAAGAGATCGTATACCATTCCAGACAAGTGGCTGTCAAGACTCTTCTTAAAAACCTCCAGTGATGGAGCACCCACGATTTCTGGAGGCAAGCTGTTCCACTGGTTAATTGTCCTCACTCTTAGGAAGTTTCTCCTTAATTCTAAGTTGCTTCTCTCCTTATTTAGTTTCCATCTATTGTTTCGTTTCTTTCCTTCTGGTGCTTTGGAAAATAAGTTGACTCCCTCTTCTTTCTTTCTTTTACTTTTTTTTGTACTTTTAAAAGCATGTTTTTAAAGATTAAAAAAACTGAAGCCTGCTAGGCAAAAAATGGGAGGGGGTGTAGGCAAAAAATGGGGGGTCGGGGGGGGTTCATTAGAGAGAGAGAGGGAGAGAGAGAGAGAGAAAGAGAAAGAAAGAAAGAAAGAAAGAAAGAAAGAAAGAAAGGAGAGAGAGAAAGAAAGAAAGGAAGGAAGGGAGGGAGGGAGGGAGGGAGGAAAAAAGAGAGGAAGGAAAGACTACAAACCTGGCACTAGACGCAGCTTCAGAGGATAATCCAGGGCTGGAAGGTACCCGGAGGTCATCTAGTCCAACCCTGCTCCAGCAGGACATTGTTACTGAGGTTCTGTCTTTTGATCCCCCCAGTCGGTGGGGCCGGTGAATGGCGCAGGCTGGTAAGGCCTGTTATTAAGAACAGCCTGTTATTAAGAACACAGTAGCCTGCAATTACTGCAGGTTCGAGCCCGGCCCAAGGTTGACTCAGCCTTCCATCCTTTATAAGGTAGGTAAAATGAGGACCCAGATTGTTGGGGGGGCAATAAGTTGACTTTGTAAAAATATACAAATAGAATGAGACTATTGCCTTATACACTGTAAGCCGCCCTGAGTCTTCGGAGAAGGGCGGGGTATAAATGTAAACAAAAAAAAAAAAAGTCACCTAGCCATGCCCACCCAGTCACATGACCCCCACCACCAAGCCACACCCACCAAGCCACGCCCACCAAGCCACACCCACAGAACCGGTAGGAAAGAAATTTAGATTTCAACACTGCTCCAAGGTCCCTCCCAACCCTGTTACTCTGTGGAAACCTTTTTTTCTTTTTTCACCAAGCAGGGCTGGCCTGATTGATTGATTTTAATATTTGGGTATTTTAGCAGGATTTTAACAGGGGTTTTTATCTTAGTATTTTTTGACCTAATAGTTTTAAGTATACAGCAGTTTAATTAGATTTTTAATTTTGTTATGGTATTTTAAATGGTTTTTTGTATTATTGTCGTTTTACTTGCTGTACACCGCCCTGAGTGTTCGGAGAAGGGCGGTATAAAAATGTGAATGAATGAATAAATAAATAAATAAATAAATAAATAAATAAATGTAAAAATGTAAATGTAAAAGATGTAAAAAAGATGTTGAGACTCTAGAAAGAGTGCAGAGAAGAGCAACAAAGATGATTAGGGGACTGGAGGATAAAACATATGAAGAACGGTTGCAGGAACTCGGTATGCCTAGTTTAACAAAAAGAAGGACTAGGGGAGACATGATAGCAGTCTTCCAATATCTTAGGGGCTGCCACAAAGAAGAGGGAGTCAAGCTATTCTCCAAAGCACCTGAGGGTAGAACAAGAAGCAATGGGTGGAAACTAATCAAGGAGAGATGCAACTTAGAACTAAGGAGAAATTTCCTGACAGTTAGAACAATTAATAAGTGGAACGACTTGCCTGCAGAAGTTGTGAATGCTCCAACACTGGAAATTTTTAAGAAAATGTTGGATAACCATCTGACTGAGATGGTGTAGGGTTTCCTGCCTGGGCAGGGGGTTGGACTAGAAGGCCTCCAAGGTCCCTTCCAACTCTGATGTTATGTTATGTTATGTTAAATAAATAAATAAATAAACCTGGACTTTATTTTCTCATCCTAGTCACCGACAGGAAATGAGGGTTATAAAATAGTTGTTGGGGGAGGGGGAGAAAGCTTCCTGAATGTCAGATGCCGAGATTTAAATAAGGGGAGTTATTGCTGTATCATTACACTTTACGGTACAATTTCAGGACCGTCTTAATTGTTAAGCAGGGTGGAATGCAAATCCATCTTTCTGGAGACCTTTTATTTAATTTATGCGCAAAATAATTGGAGCCAAATAGCAAAACATACATTACATAAGTGATAGCGTTGATCTGGAGAGCCGTTTGGGCTAAAGTTTTCCAGAAACATTCTTTTAATGAAGTTAGCTAACATTTAAATCTCTTTTTCTTCTTGCCGAGGGACGGACAGATAAGAGACAGCATAATCCGCAGTTGGATAACAGGCAGGGCAAGAGGCTTAGAAGACACCCTCCCTAATTACACAGGGAGTAAAGGAGATAGGGGGAGAATCGGATTTTTCAGACTTGGAAGATTCTCTTAGTATAGACTTGCAAGAAAGTAGATATACAGTAGGGGCCAAAATTGTGGAAACCTTTTGGGGAAAGTGTATTTTTGAGGTTTGATGGCTAATAACACCACTTCTTCTTTTTTATGGAGTTTCAAGATAATCCTATTCCACTGCTCGAATGGCCTGGGAATAGCCCAGATTTTAACCCAATTGAAAAACTATGGAGCCGACTCAAAAAACTTGTTAGTCAGAAGTGACCCAGCAATAAAACCCAGTTAATAGAAGCCATCCTTCAATCTTGGTTTCACATTTTAACAGCTGCAGAACTAAAAGACTTGGTTCACTCTGTGGGAAGACATTGTAATTCATGCTAAAGGTTACCCAATTAAGTATTAACTGACATGGTGATAATTTTTGTATATCTCGGTTTTTGTTTCTATGTGTTTCACTTTTCTTCTTTATACTGTAACTGCTCTTCTAATAGCAAATCCTTCATAAAAGTTATTGCATTACATTCTTGATTAAATTATCTTTCCATTGATATATAATTTTATGGTACTACGGGGAAAAAAAGTGGTGTTATTAGCTAGTTTTAGAAAATACACTTTTCCCAAAAGGTTCTGAAGAATTGAAGAGCTAAAGAAGCTTCTTGGATGAGAAGCGAAATGTCTTCAAAGAGAAACACAGAAAGTCCAGTTGCTTCTTGGGGAAAAAAGTACCTTTGAAATAACCATCTTCTACTTTTATCTAGGACTAAGCCAAGGGTGGGGATTCTATCGGATCAGACCGGTTCTGTTGTGCCTCACTCACCCCCCTCTCCGCAGCCAGGCCCCTCTCATCTCCTGTTATCTCAGCCAGAGATGGATAATGAAGACGAACGGCTGGCATGCCTCCAGCCCCCAGTCCTGGCACCATGCCCGGACAGACCGAGCAAGACAAATGGCCTGGCATGCCTTCAGCCCCCAGTCCTGGCACCATGCCCGGACAAACTGAGCAAATAAACCCCTCCCTCACAGCATGTGAACACGAGGAACAGGAAGCCAGTCACGAGCTGGAATTGCCGGCAGCTGGAGGGTGGAGGGATCCACGCTTCCGGGGAATGGAGAGGCGACGTCAGCAAAAGGAAGGGAGGGGCAGGCCTGGATAAGTGCTGAGTCATGGAGCCACACCTCATGGCCTATATAAAGGATCTGCTTTCTGGCATTCTTTGAGTCAGGCAAAGTCTAATTTGGATTGCTGAAGTCACACCTTGGACTCCTGCCTGCCCTGAGAACTCTGACAGAACTTTGGCAAAGCTGCAGAGGCTTTGTGGCCACGCTTGATACCGACTTCCCCGACCCGGCCGTCAGAGGAGGAGTGGGACACGACAGGTTCGCTTGAACTGGTAACGCCGACGATCAGCTGGGAGTGAACGATCAGTTGGGCCCACCCCCGTACCCATGCTACCTTTATCTCCTCAGCTGATTCGCATGGCAGAGCCAACTGCCTCATGAATCAGCTGTGTTACTCCTCCAGAGAAACCCAGAAGTGAAGATTTGTTGAAACTGTGCACGCGTGCGCAGCGCAGTTTCACACAGCGAAGCGCATGATCACCGAACCGGTTGTTAAGCTAGGAGGATCCCCACACCTGGACTATGCAGAAAAAGAAATTTTTACGATGTAAAAAAGATGTTGAGACTCTAGAAAGAGTGCAGAGAAGAGCAACAAAGATGATTAGGGGACTGGAGGCTAAAACATATGAAGAACAGTTGCAGGAACTGGGTATGTCTAGTTTAATGAAAAGAAGGACTAGGGGTGACATGATAGCAGTGTTCCAATATCTCAGGGGTTGCCACAAAGAAGAGGGAGTCAAACTATTCTCCAGAGCACCTGAAGGCAGGACAAGAAGCAATGGGTGGAAATTAATCAAGCAGAGAAGCAACTTAGAACTAAGGAGAAATTTCCTGACAGAACAATTAATCAGTGGAATGACTTGCCTTCAGAAGTTGTGAATGCTCCAACACTGGAAATTTTTAAGAAAATGTTGGATAACCATCTGTCTGAAATGGTGTAGGATTTCCTGCCTGGGCAGGGGGTTGGAGTAGAAGATCTCCAAGGTCCCCTCTTCCAACTCTGTTGTTGTTGTTGTTGTTGTTGTTGTTGTTGTTGTTGTTGTTGTTGTTATTATTATTTTATTTACACAAAATGACAGTATACACAGCAAACGAGATAACTAGGCTGGATTTCGTATCACAGATCTGTAGTCGAACACTTCCCAAGCGTTTAGGACTACGTGATCTATCGGTGAATTATGCGAGCAGATCCCAGTAAGGTGGCCTTCTGCAGCTGACCAATGGTGATCTTGTCAGCGCCAATTGCTTTGAAGTGCTTGCCTGGGTCTTTAGGCACAACTCCCAGTGTGCCGAGTACCACTGGAACTACCTGCACTGGTTTATGCCAGAGTCTCTGCAATTCGATTCTCAAATCTTGGTATCTGGTGACTTTTTCAAGTTGTTTCTCATCGATTCTGCTGTCACCAGGTATAACTATGTCAACTATCCACACTTTTTTCTTTTCCACCATTATTATTATTATTAAACTGTCATCGTACAGAATGCGGCTGCGAGGGGGATAGAGGGAGCGTCTCGGAGCTTCCATATAACACCTCTCCTACGCAAGCTGCACTGGTTGCCGGTGGTCTTCCGCATGCAATTCAAGGTGTTGGTGATCACCTTTAAAGCGCTCCATGGCATAGGACCAGGTTACTTACGGGACCGCCTACTGCCGCCAATAGCCTCACATCGACCTGTGCGCTCCCACAGGGAGAGTCTCCTCGGGGGTGCCGTCAGCTAAACAATGTCGCCTGGCGGCCCCCAGGGGAAGAGCCTTCTCTGTTGGGGCACCTACCCTATGGAACGAACTGCCTCTGGGGCTACGCCTTCTTCCTAACCTCCGGGCCTTTAAGCGCGAGCTCAAGACTTTTTTTGTTTCAACGAGCAGGGTTGGCCTAAGAGTAATTTTTAATTGAGTGGTTTTATTTCTTGTTATTTTAATATTCGGCCTTATGGTTTCAGATTTTTAAATTTCAAATATTGTGTTTTAATTTTTGTATATGTCTTTTTAACTTGGCTGTAAACCGCCCTGAGTCTTCGGAGAAGGGCGGTATAAAAATGTAAATAATAAATAAATAAATATATAAATCTTCCACAGCACGCTCTGTGTGCAAAAGAATGTTTGGGAAACCCTCGATTGCATTTATGTAGCTGATTCTTTGTTAAATGCTTTGTTTCTGAGTTTATGTTTTTCATCATTTTCTATCTGCCCTTCAAGGTAAAAAGAAAAAAGAAAAGAAAAGAAAAAATTCCCCAGATAGCTTACAACAGGTATCGGAAGCATAAATCAGTAAAACTCTGATGTTAAAACGAAAGCAATCAGACTAACGTTCATTCCCTCCTCCCATGTTCTACTTCTGAGAATGGCTCACTAAATACCCCTGGGAAACCCGGTTCTGCAAACAAGTGTACAAATCCAACATTGTTTGTTGTCTAAGCCCCAAGACTCAGAAGCATAATTCTTCTAATAGTGGAAGAATTAATTTGCTTTGTTATGATAAAGTTCAAGAACCTCATGTTTTCATTGCGTTTTGAATAGCAAGTGCTGTCTCTCGGAAACCTGTTTATATGGTCTGACGGAATAAGAGTTGGAAGAGACCCTGGAGCTCTTCTAGTCCCACTCTGTTGCTGCTCAAGCAGGAAACCCTATACCATGCCAGACAGGGGTGAAATGCTCCCAGTTCGGACTGGATTGGCCGATCCGGTAGCAATGGCAGCAGGTGGTTCGGAGAACCGGTAGCAAAAATCCCTGGCCCACCCAATCACCAATTAATTAACAATCAATCAGTGGAACAACTTGCCTCCAGAAGTTGTGAATGCTCCAACACTGGAAGTTTTAAAGAAGATGTTGGATAACCTTTTGTCTGAAGTGGTGTAGGGTTTCCTGCCTGGGCAGGGGGTTGGACTAGAAGACCTCCAAGGTCCCTTCCAACTCTATTATTCTATTCTATTCATCTTCCTGGTATCAAGGTCAGTCTGACTTATCTCTGGTTTGCAGGTTTTCTTTCCTTTCTCTTTGAATACAGGCAGTCCTTGACTTACAACCACTTGTTTAGTGACCGATTGAAGTTATAGCAGCACTGAAAAAAGTGACTTTATGACCACACTTACGATCATGTGATTTCCTTTTGCAACCTTCTGACAGGCAAAGTCAACGGCGAAGCCAGATTCCCTTAAGAACCATGTTACTAACTGGACAACTGCAGTAAGTTTTTTCCCGAAGGCCATCACTCTGCTAAACAAATAATTCCCTCAACACTTTCAAACTATTCACTAAATCTGCACTACGATTAATCTTCTCATCGTTCACATCACCCATCTCCTTCCACTTATGACTGTAACTTTGGTGCTTGTATCCTTACAATTTATATTGATATTGTTTCCTGATTGCTTATGACTATCATTAAGTGTTGTATCATTAAGTGTTAAATTTGTACCCTATGACTATCATTACGTGTTGTACCTTGATGAAGGTATCTTTTCTTTTATGTACACTGAGAGCATATGCACTAAGGCAAATTCCTTGTGTGTCCAATCACACTTGGCCAATAAAAATTCTATTCTATTCTATTCTATTCTATTCTATTCTATTCTATTCTATTCTATTCTATTCTATTCTATACACTGAGAGCATATGCACCAAGACAAATTCCTTGTGTGTCCAATCACACTTGGCCAATAAAAATTCTATTCTATTCTATTCTATTCTATTCTATTCTATTCTATTCTATTCTATTCTATTCTATTCTATTCCATTCCATTCCATTCCATTCCATTCTATTCTATTTGCATCTTTTCTTTTATGTACACTGAGAGCATAGGGACCAATCACACTTGGCCAATGAAGAATTCTATTCTATTCTATTCTATTCTATTCTATTCTATTCTATTCTATTCTATTCTATTCTATCCCATATTCTATTCTATTCTATTTCTTTTATGTACACTGAGAGCTTAAGCACCAAGACAAATTCCTTGTATGTCCAATCACAGCTGGCCAATAAAAATTTTATTCTATTCTATTCTATTCTATTCTATTCTATTCTATTCTATTCTATTCTATTCTATTCTATTCTATTCTATTCTATTTCTTTTATGTACACTGAGAGCATCTGCACCAAGACAAATTCCTTGTGTGTCCAATCACACTTGGCCAATAAAAATTCTATTCTATTCTATTCTATTCTATTCTATTCTGTTCTGTTCTGTTCTGTTCTGTTCTGTTCTGTTCTGTTCTGTTCTGTTCTAATTCTATTCTGTTCTGTTCTGTTCTGTTCTGTTCTAATTCTATTCTATTCTATTCTATTCTATTCTATTCTATTCTATTCTATTCTATTCTATTCTATTCTATTCTATTCTATTCTAATTCCACTTAGCAGCTGTGGCAAGAAAGGTCATAAAATGGGGCACAAGTCACTTAAGAACTGTCTTGCTTAGCAACATAAATTTTGGGCTCAATTGTGGTTGTAAGGCAATTTTCTAGTATTTCAAACTTTGGGATGTTCCAGGGAAGATTGTGTAGTTGGCGACAAATGACATTATATAAGAGATTTCATTTCATTCCTCCCGCCACCGCTGCTACCAGTTCGCCCGAACAGGGGCAAATTGGTAGAAACCCACCGCTGATGTGGGCCCTAAATGTACCTCCAGCTTTCTTTAAGCTTTAGGGTCAACCGTGCACCCACTTCAATGCCCATATTCCTGCACCATTGCTGAAGGTAGAACAGGCAATCTGGCTAAGACTATGGGATGCTTCTATTGATTTATTTTTATTTATTTATTTATTTTATTTGTCACAACATTATATATAAGCATAAGCATGAAATAACTATACGATATATAAGCATATATATAACTGTTAGGGACACGGTGGCTCAGGGTCTAGGACGTTGAGCTTGTCGATCGAAAGGTCGGCAGCTCAGCGGTTCAAATCCCTAGTGCTGCTGTGTAACAGGGTGAGCTCCTGTTACTTGTCCCAGCTTCTGCCAACCTAGCAGTTTTGAAAGCATGTAAAAAAATGCAAGTAGAAAAAATAGGGACCATCTTTGGTGGGAAGGTAATAGCGTTCTGTGCGCCTTTGGTGTCTAGTCGTGCCGGCCACATGACCACGGAGTTGTCTTCGGACAGCGCTGGCTCTTCGGCTTTGAAACGGAGATGAGCACCGCCCCCTAGAGTCGGCAACGACTAGCACGTATGTGCGAGGGGAACCTTTACCTTTACCTATTATGTAATAACTATATGAAATTGGATACAATCAAAGGGAACATTAGGACAGGAACGGTAGGCACGCTGGTGCTCTTATGCACGCCCCTTACAGACCTCTTAGGAATGGGGTGAGGTCAATAGTAGATAGTCTTTGGTTGAAGCTTTGGGGATTTTGAGAAGAGACCACAGAGTCAGGTAGTGTGTTCCAAGTATTAACAACTCTGTTACTGAAGTCATATTTTCTGCAATCAAGATTGGAGCGGTTAAAATTAAGCTTAAATCTTTTGTGTGCTCGTGTATTGTTGTGATTGAAGCTGAAGTAGTCTTCAACAGGAAAGACATTGTAATAACTCATTCTATGAGTTAAACTCAGCTCATGTCGAAGGCAACGGTGTTCTAGATTTTCTAAACCCAGGATTTCAAGTCTGGTGGCATAAGGTATTTTGTTGTAATTAGAGGAGTGGAGAACTCTTCTTGTAAAATATTTCTGGACATGCTCAATTGTATTAATGTCCAAAATGAGGTATGGGTTCCAGACAGGCAAGCTGTCTATTACTCCATTTATAAATGTTTGAACAAGAAGAAGGAGAATTATCATTTTTATTCAGCGGGGTGTTTTGAAGTACCATCAGCAAAAGCAGCGAGTCATTTCTTTGACTAATTCTGCAATTATTTCCTAATTTTAGCTCAGGAAGTGTTGCCAAGAATGATCTGGATGGTATTGTCTTCTCCGCCTTTATGCGATCAACTTCAAATTATCGGCGTATTTGTAACAGCAAAACTGGAAGGGTGAAGAGTTTTATGCTGCTTCCCTTTCCTAATAAACAGAGTGAAATACACACCATTGTGAAAAAATAGGAGTGATAGATTGCATTCTTTGCTGAGTAGTTAGCAGCCACAGCTGAGTTACAGAGGACAATTGGACCGCTTAATGCAAAGCTACTCCAATTTTCATTCCATTTTGCAGACGAATGATAACTATTCACACAGATGCAAGACCTCATTTAGTGGATAGCCCTTCTTATTCCAGCTTTGATGCTTCCTTCAATTAGACGTCAGTCCCATTTCTGCCTGCTTCATCCATTTGTTTGGTGTCTCTCTTAGTCCTCTGAATGTGTGTGATAATACAGTGGAAAGTAACAGAAACTGCCAGGATTCCAAAACAAGAGAAGATTTGTAACTCAGGGTTGAACTGTGAGCTTCGTTGTTTACTCACCACATCTAGCAGTGTTGGAATTCATTCTTGGAATGTGTTTCTAGGCAACAACTGTAGTAGCATTCAGCCAGTAGATGGCAGTGTTTACAAGTTTTGATCTATGGTATGTATTCTATCCTCTGTTGTTCTAAGTAGAGTTTGATGTAATAGTAAAATAGTTCAGCAGTAAAGCACATGGTGACTGTGCTGTTTGTTTGCTCTGTGGTACCATATATAAACAGAATTTCTAACAAGCAGAAAACTTCGTGTCAAGCTCTGGCGGGGACTTGACATTCAGTGGGGGTGGGCGAGTGGGAGATGAAGCCACCAAAACTACCTGTAGTGTCCTCTGGTGGCAGAGGGCGGCATCTGAGATGGACGGGGGAAGCAGCTGCAACGAAGGGACAGCGGCTGACTCTGATGATGTCATGCATCACGTGCCGGGGAAGATAGAGATGCTCCACGGAGGCGGGAATCTTAAAACTGATGAATAGCTGATGCGGAGGGTGTCTTAGCCGCCGGATGGTGGCTTAAGATGAACAGCATGTATAAATAGCGCTGAGAGGCAGCTGCTCTCAGCGCTAACTTTGTGACCCTGTAACTTGACTTGTTCTGCATTCTGGCTGCGGTTACTCATTAAAGAACTCTGCTTCCATCTTTTTGATGCTGGTCTTTTATGGACTCACAGACCTGGATTGGCAAACCAAGAAATCCTAGGCTTAGAAAACTTGGAACTCCGTCGCCTTCGACAAGACCTAACCTTAACTCACAGAATCATCTATTGTAATGTCCTTCCTGTTAAAGACTACGTCAGCTTTAATTGCAATAATACTAGAGCAACTAATAGATTTAAACTTAATGTCAACCGCTTTAATCTAGATTGCAGAAAATATGACTTCTGTAACAGAATCATCAGTGCTTGGAATACTTTACCTGACTCTGTGGTCTCTTCCCATAATCCTAAAAGTTTTATCCAAAAACTTTCTACTATTGGGGCGTGCATAAGCGCACAAACGTGCCTACCGTTCCTGTCCTATTGTTTTTCTTTTCTTCTTCCTATATATATGCTTATACCTCCTTATATTTACCCATATATGTGTTTATTTACTATATAATCTTTTTGTATGATACCTACATATATTGTTGTGACAAAATAAAATAAACAAATAAATAAATAAAAGACTTCCATGAACACCAACTAGAAGTCAGAGTCAGAAGCGTTGGAAGGAAAATTCATCTTGGTTCAGTTCCAAGCTGGGAGAAAAGACTCTTGAAATAACATGGAGGCTCATTGGAAGGACTCTGTTTATTGAAAGCAGAACCAACACATACACACACCGAGCAGTTCTGGTACAGCTGACCAATTAGCTTGAGGAGTGCAAGGTTTTTTATGCAGTTTTTTTTTTTGCATCATTTAGCAATCTGGAGGCTTGCTTTGTGTGTTTTTATTATTTGATTGGTTTTTTTACTTGTTTTGCAAAGGCTCCTGATGGGTCTTAATTATCACTTCCTTAGTCCCTAATCCTGTCAGGCATGTGTAATTGATTTTATCCTGTTATCTGTTGCCTCTAGCCTGCCTTTCTTAATGGACAGGTATTGTTTCATGTCCCGTCCTTAATCCCATCACCATGGAGGTGAAGATGTTTAGTGAATAGGGTAGCCCAGGATTTCTTAATGGACACAAAATATCTGCTGGGACTACTAAGAAAGACCGAGTCTGTCTTTCTGTCTTCTCCATTTCTCCCTTTGGAGAAATATAATCATAATCATAATAACAGAGTTGGAAGGGAACTAATAAGTTTTTTAATTGTTGTTTTTATTTGTATTATTCTTATGTTTTTATTTGGCTGTACAGCGCCCTGAGTCCTTCGGGAGATAGGGCGGTATAAAAATTTGAATAAATAAATAAAAATAAATAAATAAATAAACTTGGAGCAGGGGTGAAATCTAAAAAATTTCCCTACTGGTTCTGTGGGCGTGGCTTAATTAGTGGGCGTGGCTTGGTGGTCAGATGACTGGGTGGGCATGGCCAATAACAAGAAATAATAAAAATAATAAACAAAGTATACAAAACAATAAGAGGTACCAAAAACCAACTTTCACACTTCACACACACACAACACAACACAACTGACTCTCTCTCTCTCTCTCTCTCTCTCTCTCTCTCACACACACACACACACACACACACACAAAATGCCACATACAGCTTTGTGAGATTTTGTGCGTTTGTGTAGTTAGAGTGAAACACTACAGAAACACACCAAATCTCAGAAAGCTGCACAAATATTTTATTTTATTATTTTATTTATATTTTTTAGATCAGGGGTCTCCAACCTTAGTAACTTTTGTGGTTACTTCAGGTTTGTGGACTTCAATTCCCAGAGTTCCTCAGCCAGCAAAGCAGGCAGATTCAATTGCTGACTGAGGAAATGGATGAGACTCTGGAAAGTGGGCAGGAAAGAGCAACAAAGATGTTAAAGGGTCTGCAGGGTAAATTGTATGAGGAATGGTTGCACAAACATTGTACTTTCTTGACTATGTGCTTAGTTCATAGGCACTGAGCAGTGAAAGAAAGAAAAAGAGAAAGGAAGGAAGGAAGGAAGGAAGGAGAGAGAAAGAAAGAAGGAAGGAAGGAAGGAAGGAAGGAAGGAAGGAAGGAAGGAAGGAAGGAAGGAAGGAAGGAAGGAAGGGTGGAAGGAAAGCAAGCAAGCAGTGGTGGGATTCAAATAATTTAACAACCAGTTCTCTGCCCTAATGACTTGCTGGGTAGGCATTGCCAGGTGGTCATGTGACTGGATGGTCATGGCCAACTCGATGACACTCATCACACCCAAGCCCTGCCTCCCAGCCACTCACCTCAAAGGCCTCAACAAGGTACAATTTCTTTCTCTATTTATTTCCTACTACTGAACATCCAAAATGGTACCAAAAAATGGCCCGAAAAACAGCCCAAAATGGCCCAAAAATGGCCCAAAAAATAGCCTGAAAAATGGGCAGCGGTGGGGCCAGCCATTGAGTGGATTAGCCAGTTTGCCAAACTGGGCAGAATTTTAACAACTGGTTCACCCTTCAGGAAAGAAGGGAGGGAGGGAGGGAGGGAGGAAGGGAGGAAGGAAGGAAGGAAGGAAGGAAGGAAGGAAGGAAGGAAGGAAGGAAGGAAGGAGGGAGGGAGGGAGGGAGGGAGGGAGGAGGAAGGAAAGGAAAGGAAAGGAAAGGAAAGGAAGAAAGGAGAAGAGAAGAGAAGAAAAAAAAGAGGAAGGAAGGAAGGAAGGAAGGAAGGGAGGGAGGGAGGGAGGGAGGGAGGAGGAAGGAAGGAAGGAAGGAAGGAAGGAAGGAAGGAAGGAAGGAAGGAAGGAAGGAAGGAAAGAAGGAGGGAGGGAGGGAGGGAGGAAGGAAAGGAAAGGAAAGGAAAGGCAAGGAGAAGAGAAGAGAAGAAAAGAAAGAGAGGAAGGAAGGAAGGAAGGAAGGAAGGAAGGAAGGAAGGAAGGAAGGAAGGAAGGAAGGAAGGACTTTTAATAGCAAAGGATGGAGAGAAACTTCATGACTTAGCAGCTCCATATTCAACACTGATATATAAACACCACACGCTGAGTGGTTAAGTACATTCCCTCCTTCCCTAATGACAGGATTGAGGCCACTTCCCTGCAGGGAGAAGAACTTAAAAACGATATTCCTGGCTGCAGTGTCAGTCTTCTCCAAATTCTCATAAATCTACTATTGATCCTTAGATTATCCTTCTCTCTAGTTGGAGATAAAGGATGCAGCCTCCTTCAAGTCAAGCTTGAATCCCGGTGATTTTTAAGGACATCTCCGTATAATTTGCTTGTGGACAGCTTGATTCTTGTTTCTTTTTAACGTTTCAGTTTAAATTACAATCCCGGTAACTTTGCAGAGCTCTTTCATCCTGCTGTGAAATCATCTGCCACAGTTTAGCTTCCAAGTTTAGACAATCTCAGCCAGGGATAGAAGTCCTGGGCTCTAGGAACAGATCAAGTTGCCTGTAAAGTCAACTTCAGAAGACCCTATAATCTAAGACCCTCTCTTAACTTTGGCCTCTGCTCGGCCTTCATGTGGATATAGCTATCACTAGCTAATACAGCTTGTGAAAAAAGGAATGGAAATAATTTTTCTTGCTAAATCGCCAGGAAATGCTTGCTAAAAACAGAAAGCCCAAATGAAGATATGGTGCAGGATCTGCCCAGTGGTGAAATTCAAATTTTTTTACTACCGGTTCTGTGGGCTTAGCTTGGTGGGCATGGCAGGGGAAGGATACTGCAAAATCTCCATTTCCACCCCACTCCAGAGGAAAGATACGGCGAAATCCCCATTCCCTCCCCACTCCAGGGAAAGGATACTGCAAAATCTCCATTCCCTCTCCACTCCAGGGGAAAAATATTGCAAAATCTCCATTCCCATCCCAGTCTGGGGGAAGGATATTGCAAAATCCCCATTTCCTCCCCACTCCTGGGGGAAGGATACTGCAAAATCTCCATTCCTACCCCACTCCAGGGGAAGGATACTGCAAAATCCCCATTCCCTCCCCCCTCCTGGGTGAAGGATATTGCACAATCTCCATTTCCTCCCCCCCTCCTCGGTGAAGGATATTGCAAAATCTCCATTCCCTCCCCACTCTGGGGCCAGCCAGAGGTGATATTTGCTGGTTCTCCAAACTACTCAAAATTTCCACTACCGGTTCTCCAGAACCTGTCAAAACCTGTTGGATTTCACCCCTGGAACCCCCCCCCCCCAAGAGAATGAAACATTTTGTGGAATATTAAAAGGGGCAGAATGTTATATTTTCCTAAAGAAGAAATGGAGAAAACATGTTCTTAAAGGCAGAAAGCAGCCCCATCTTCCTGCATAGTAAAACAGCATCCAGAAGATGCCTGAAGTCTTTAAAGATGAATATTTTGGGCCCATTAAGAAATCCAGGCCAACTTATTTACAAACAGAACACCTTCAGCTCCAGTTGATGGGATTAAGAAGGACAGGACAGGACTTTCAGGATGTAATAAGATTAACCCACCACCATTAGAATAGCTCTCCCAAAGGTGATTAAAAACAGAAAAACAAAGACTCCTAAAATTTACATTCCCCCATCCAAATTGTAAGGACAGGACATAACCTTTAGGCAGTGATGGGATTCAAGTAATTTAACAACCGGTTCTCTGCCCTAATGATTTCTTCCAACAACCAGTTTGTCAAACTGCTCACAAAGTTAACAACCGGTTCTCCCAAAGTGGTGCGAACTGGTTGAATCCCACCACTGCCTTTAGGACATAATAGGATTAAAAGCAGTCCAAAATGGCCCATTGAAATAGTAAAAGACACAAGGCTCACTACATTGCACAACTCCCTGGAGCATCTCAAACACAAAACCCCAAAGAATGAATAAAAGCCCACCTCTCCCAACCCCATTTTGTCAGCTGTCCCAGAACTGCATGCTGTTGTTGGTTCTGCTCATCAATAAACAGAGTCCTTCTTTCCAATCAGCCTCCATTTTATTTCCAGCATTTTTCTCCTAGCTTGGAACCGGACCGGATTTTTCTTCCAGGAATGGGACAATGCGACTGCATGAACAGGAAACCTACGGAACAGTTGTGCTTAAAATACATTTAGAACTGGGTGGCTTTGCTCAAATATGTACGTTTTGCAGATATGTCAAAGGCAACAGTTTAAGAAAAGAGAACCCCGGGGCTGCTAATGTACTAATTATGGCACAATCTACCATTTGTTATTAGAAATTAGGGTCAAATATGCTGATGGCTGTTGAACATTGCAAATGCAACCCAAGCAATGCAGGTAATCCTCGACTTACAACCACAACGGACCCCAAAAGTTCTGTTGCTAAGTGAGACATTTGTTGAGTGAGATTTGCCCACATTTTATGACCTTTCTTGCCACAGCTGTTAAGTGAATCACCACAGCGGATAAATTTGGAAACAAGTTTTGTTAAGTGAATCTGGTTTCCCCATTGATTTTCCACAGCATGTTTCTCTCCATGTAAACAAAGTTCCATTGAGGATTAATTTGACTATCCCAAGTTAATATTTCAAATAAGACACTTCCTTTCTTCCCGGAATGCTGGAATAGGAGCTGAAATTAAATCCAAGAAGGCGAGAAAATTGTGCCTGCAAAACGGCACTTAGGGAAAGCTCATGCTAAATGTATATTTTTATTATTTATTTATTATTTTGATTTTTATACCGCCCTTCTCCCGAAGGACTCAGGGCGGTGTACAGGCAGAAATAAAACAGGCAATACAATGTACAATTTAAAATGCAAATTAAAAAACTTATTTTATAATTAGCCTAAAAAGTTTAAAATATATAACACACTAAAACCACATTTAAAAATTAATAGAAAATTTAAAATCGATAAAATTTAAGCCAGCCCCGCACGAATGAAAAGATGTGTCTTCAGTTCGCGACGGAAGGTCCGAAGGTCAGGTATTTGGCGTAAACCCGGGGGAAGCTCGTTCCAGAGTGTGGGAGCCCCCACAGAGAAGGACCTTCCCCTGGGGGCCGCCAGCCGACATTGCTTGGCGGACGGCACCCTGAGAAGTCCTTCTCTGTGAGAGCGTACGGGTCGGTGGGAGGCATAAGGTAACAGCAGGCGGTCCCGTAAGTTCCCAGGCCCTAAGCCATGGAGCGCTTTAAAGGTCGTAACCGAAACCTTAAAGTGCACTCGAAAGGCCACAGGTAGCCAGTGCAGTCTGCGCAGGAGCGGTGTTACGTGGGAGCTACGCGTAGCTCCCTCTATCACCCGTGCAGCTGCATTCTGGACTAACTGAAGCCTCCGAGTGCACCTCAAGGGGAGCCCCATGTAGAGAGCATTACAATAATCCAAGCAAGAGGTAACGAGCGCATGAGTGACTGTGCACAAGGCATCCCGATCAAGGAAGGGGCGCAACTGCCGAACCAGGCGAACCTGGTGGAAGGCCCTCCTGGACACGGCCGTCAAATGATCCTCAAACGACAGCCGTTCATCCAGGAGGACACCTAAGTTGCGCACCCTATCCTTTGGGGCCAATAACTCGCCTCCAACAGTCAGCTGCGGCTGCAGCTGACTGAATCGGGATGCCGGCATCCACAGCCACTCCGTCTTGGAGGGATTAAGCTTGAGCCTGTTTCTCCCCATCCAGACCCGTACGGCTTGCAAACACCGGGACAGCACTTCAACAACTTCATTGGGGTGGCCCGGGGTGGAGAAGTACAGCTGGGTGTCATCAGCGTACAGCTGGTATCTCACCCCGAAGCCACTGATGATCTCACCCAATGGCTTCATATAGATGTTGAACAGAAGGGGCGAGAGAATCGACCCCTGCGGCACCCCAAAAGTGAGGCACCTCGCGGTCGACCTCTGCCCCCCTGTCAACACCGTCTGCGACCGGTCGGAGAGATAGGAGGAGAACCACCGATACACAGTGCCTCCCACTCCCAATCCCCCCAACCGGCGCAGCAAGATACCATGGTCGATGGTATCAAAAGCCGCTGAGAGGTATAATAGGACCAGGGCAGAGGAGTAACCCCTGTCCCTGGCCCTCCAGAGATCATCCACCAATGCGACCAAAGCTGTCTCCGTGCTGTATCCGGGTCGGAAGCCGGACTGGAACGGGTCTAGATAGATGGCTTCATCCAGGTATTGGGGTAGCTGTCGCGCCACAGCACTCTCTACAACCTTCGCAACAAAGCGAAGGTTGGAGACTGGACGATAATTACCCAAAATAGCTGGGTCCAGGGAGGGCTTCTTGAGGAGGGGTCTCACCACTGCCTCTTTCAAGGCAGCAGGGAAAACCCCTTCCAACAGAGAAGCATTGATAATCCTCTGGAGCCAGCCTCATGTCACCTCCTGAGTGGCCAGTACCAGCCAGGAAGGACACAGGTCCAGTAAACATGTCATGGCGTGAAGCCTCCCCAACAACCTGTCCACGTCCTCGGGAGCCACAGGGTCAAACTCATCCCAGACTCGACAAGACGTGCCTCCTCTCCCTCGCTTGGATCATCCCAATTTCGGTCCAGACCGTCCTGGAGCTGAGCGATTTTATCATATAGATAACCACTAAACTCCTCGGCTCGTCCCTGCAAAGGGTCATCCCGCACCTCCTGATGAAGGAGGGAGCGGGTCACCCGAAACCGGGCGGCCGGGCAGTTATCTGCCGACGCAATGAGGGTGGAGGTGTAAGAACACCTCGCCTCCCTCATTGCCACTAGGTAGGTCCTAGAATAGGGCCTAACTAGTGTCCGATCAGCTTCGGAACGACTGGACCTCCAGGTGCTCTCTAGGCGTCTTCTCCGGCGTTTCATCTCCCTCAGCCCCTCGGAGAACCTAGGGGCCGGACGAGATCTGCGCCGGGTCAGAGGCCGCAAAGGCATGACACGGTCCAAGGCCCCAGCCGTGGCCTGTTCCCAGGCCACGACTAGTTCCTCAGTCGTGCCGTGGGCCAGATCCTCAGGGAATGGCCCAAGCTCCGTCAGGAACCTCTCGGGGTCCATCAGGCGCCTGGGACGGAACCAACGTATAGGTTCCGTCTCCCTGCGATGGTGAGTGGCGGTTCGGAAGTCTAGGCGAAGGAGAAAATGATCGGACCATGACATTGGTTCTGTTACTAAATCATCTAATTCCAGATCATTTAACCACTGTCCAGAGATATAAATCAGATCCAGCGTGCCTCCCCCCATGTGCATAGGGCCATCATTTACTCGAATCAAGTCCAAGGCCGTCATGGAAGCCTGGAACTCCCGAGCTGCCGTCGATAACAAGCCGGCTGATGGAAGGTTGAAATCCCCCATGACTATAAGTCTGGGGGTCTCAACCGCCACAGCGGCAAGTACCTCCAACAGATCAGGCAGGGCTGTGGTCACGCAGCAAGGAGCCAGGTACGCGATCAACAAGCCCAACTGATTCCTATGGCCCCACCGCACATAGAGGGATTCACAGCCGGCAATCTGAGGAACAGTGGCCTCCCTTGGCTCTAGATCTTCCTTAATAACAACCGCCACCCCCTCCACCCCTACCTTGGGCCCTCGGCTGATGAAATGCTTGGAAACCTGGAGGGCACAGCTCAACAAGGGGAACCCCCCCCTCTGGACCCAACCAGGTCTCCGTAATGCCCATAAGGTCCGCGGACTCCCCCTGAATAAGATCGCAAATCAGGGGAGCTTTATTAGCCATGGACCGGGCATTACATAACATCAGCCGAAGATCCAAGCTCTGAGGATCATGGCCGCTCGAGGAATGGTTAGGGACTGGGGGGCCGGAGCACGTGATCGCTTTCAGACATCGAACACGTGCTCCCAACTCTCGATACGCCCCCCCCCGCCATATCTGCCTCTCCCTCTTACCGTACAGATCGAACAACCCTCTAGTCCTGGAACAGAGCCCTCCACCCCCCTGCCTTCAGACCAGATGAAGTAGTGCCACGAACAAGCACAGGGACTGGATCCCTCCCCGACGGGTTCTCTCCCCCACCCGTCAAATCCCTCCCCCCCACCCTCCCCTTAAAATTCCCATTAAAACGCCCCTTAAAAAACCGATTAAAACAATTAGTTAAAAATCCCCTGAGTCTCCTATTTTTGGCATGCCATCTCTCGGGGTTCCAAAACCCATCCTCAAGATGGGCCCTCGATAATGTGGAGGGCCAAACCCGCGAGAGAGGGGAATCTCGCAGGGCAAGAAGGTCAGCCGCTGTAAATATCCGCATGATAAGAGTCCGGCAAGCAGACCCATCCTAGACCTGTCAAGATGAAAATTGACACACCAGTAATTCCGGGTGAAAGACAGACGAGGTATAGTTCTTAGGCAGTGGATGAAAAACCGCCATGATTAAGTCAGAGCACCAACCCCTCATATCCAATCCCGAGGGGTGGTCTATGGACGAGGGGAGGGGGAAAAGGATGAAGTCCTACAATAGTCAAGCTAGGATTGTCCAGGACCATCCTCAATTCACCCAACTGGGGGCCAAAGATCTTCAAAAGGTCCCCTTGCAGCCAGCCCATGGGCGTCCTCTAAGATGATAAAAGGCGCCCACATGGCCCATGGTCGTCCTTCAAGTTGACAAACACGTATATAAAACATGTTTAGAATAGAATAGAATAGAATAGAATAGAATAGAATAGAATAGAATAGAATAGAATAGAATAGAATAGAATAGAATAGAATAGAATTTTTTATTGGCCAAGTGTGATTGGACACACAAGGAATTTATCTTGGTGCATATGCTCTCGGTGTACATAAAAGAAAAGATATCCATCAAGAATCATAAGGTACAACACTTAATGATAGTCATAGGGTACAAATAAGCAATCAGGAAACAATCAATATCAATATAAACCGTAAGGATTCAAGCAACAAGGTTACAGTCATAAGTGGAAAGAGATTGGTGATGAAAACGATGAGAAGATTAATAGTAGTGCAGATTTAGTAAATAGTTTGACAGTGTTGATGGAATTATTTGTTTAGCAGAGTGATGGCCTTCGGGAAAAAACTGTTCTTGTGTCTAGTTGTTCTGTTGTGCAGTGCTCTATAGCGTCGTTTTGAGGGTAGGAGTTGAAACAGTTTATATCCAGGATGCGAGGGGTCTGTAAATATTTTCACGGCCCTCTTCTTGATTCGTGCAGTATACAGGTCCTCAATGGAAGGCAGGTTGGAAGCAATTGTTTTTCTGCAGTTCTAATTATCCTCTGAAGTTTGTATCTTTCTTGTTGGGTTGCAGAACTAAACCAGACAGTTATAGAGGTGCAAATGACAGACTCAATAATTCCTCTGTACCTTTATTCATGTATTTATTTATTCATTATTAAGCATATACAGTGCCCGACTCTCAATATTCTTGGTGAGCTTAGAAAAGATTCCTTGGTGGAAACGGAGGAAATTTGCACATGAAAAAATGCTGATATAAAAAAAAAAAATTCAAAGAGAGACACTAATTCACCCCAAGGGTCTCAGCCTGTCTAGCAAATAACTCCGCAGCCTTTCAGAAGCAATTTTCCAAACTGCAAAAGAGTCTGACATTCTGAGGAAAGAAATAGAGGCTAAAAAAAATCTGGTTATCCTGTCCATAATCCTAAGAGAGGTGACAGATGTTTGCTAATAACAGATTGACATCCCAAGCAATTGAAAACCATTTTTGTCTGGGTTTTTGAAGAAGGGGGCGAGGGAGGCCACAGGCACCATGACATGATTGCGCAAAGGATACGAATGAGGTCACGAGGCAATTGTGTACAACGATGTCAGGACGCGAGTGACAATTTTGTGGGTTCTGCTGGATGCCATGGCATGGAACGCTTTTTTGAAAGGTGACAAGGATTCAAAGGGGAACCAACAGAAAGAATCAGAACTCAGTAGCGTTTTGACTTTCAAAATAATGGATGGGTCTTCAGAGTGAGATTGGTGGAAGAAAAGGAAAGAAAGAAAGAAAAAGAAAGAAAGAAAGAAAGAAAGAAGGAAGGAAGGAAGGAAGGAAGGAAGGAAGGAAGGAAGGAAGGAAGGAAGGAAGGAAGGAAGAAAAAGAGAGACAGAAAAAAAGAGAGAGAGAGAGAAAGAAAAAAGAAAGAAAAAAAAAGAAAAAAGATAAAAGAAGGAAGGAAGGAAGGAAGGAAGGAAGGAAGGAAGGAAGGAAGGAAAAGAGAGACAGAAAAAAGAAAGAGAGAAAGAAAGAAAAAAGAAGGAAGGAAGGAAGGAAGGAAGGAAAAGAGACTGAGAGAAAAAAGAAAGAGAGAGAGAGAGAGAGAGAGAGAGAAAGAAAGAAAGAAAGAAAGAAAGAAAGACGGAAGGAAGAAAGGAAGGAAAAGAGAGACAGAAAAAAGAAAGAGAGAAAGAAAGAAAAAAGAAGGAAGGAATGAAGGAAGGAAGGAGAAGAGAGACTGAGAGAAAAGAGAGAGAGAGAGAGAGAAAGAAAGAAAGAAGAAAAAAGAAAAAAGGAAGGAAGGAAGGAAGGAAGGAAGGAAGGAAGGAAGGAAGGAAGGAAAAGATGTTGAGAGAAGAAAAATAGAGAGAGAAAAAGAAAGAAAAAAGAAGGAAGGAAAGAAGGAAAGAAGGAAGAAAGTGATGGGAATGACATGCCACCTTCCTGATAGCTTCCCAGTTGGCTTTGCTTTTGGTAAAGCTGGCAGATACGATCGCCAAAAGCAGTCACGTGCTTGTACGATATCGTGACCTGACATGAGCGCAAGTCAGTTGCCGAGCTCCTAGACCGTGATCCCATAAGGCTGAGGTGCTGGGACAGCCAGTCCTTTGAGGACTCATCGTAAGTACCGCTCGGTCAGCTCCATCGGAATTTGGAACAGACACTGAATGAGTGATGCAAACCAAGGGTTACCTGTTGCGAGGATCTACCCAGTTTCTGCGACGCACAATCAGTTGAAGAACACGTCTTCGCTTAGAAATTAAGTCTCCCATAATTGTGTGACACAAATCAAACTTGACTTAACCCCGACTAGATCAAACGAACTGCCAAAGCTCCCAACATTCACATTTTTCTTTCCTTTTCTTAACAGAATATCAATGGAAACAGTTGACTGCTATTTAAAAAAGCAAAGAAACACGACTGTCCCCCTCTAATCTCCCAGAAGCCCTGGAGAAAGTGCCACAGTGGCTGTTTTCTGCTCGGCTGCCCACAACTCTGCTTTGAACTAATAAGCAACTCATTGTTTTGTCTGTATGTGCAATTATAGGTACGAGGGATTTCTGAAAGGTTCATTTATCATCCAGTAATACAGTACATTCCTTACCTGCCAAAAACATCTACGGGTAGAAATTACCTCTTCACCACACACATCATCCCTGGGCTATTTGATTTATATTCAAAGAGTGGAGAAGGAAGGAAGGAAAGAAGGGAGGGAGGGAGGGAGGGAAGAAGGGAGGGAAGGAGGAAGGAAGGAAGGAAGGAAGGAAAAGGAAAGGAAAGAAGGAAGAAGGGAAAGGAAAGGAAAGGAAAGGAAAGAAGGAAGGAAGGCAGGAAGGAAAAGGAAAGGAAAGGAAAGGAAAGGAAAGAAGGAAGGAAGGAAGGAAGGAAGGAAGGAAGGAAGGAAGGAAGGAAGGAAAAGATGTTGAGAGAAGAAAAATAGAGAGAGAAAAAGAAAGAAAAAAGAAGGAAGGAAAGAAGGAAAGAAGGAAGAAAGTGATGGGAATGACATGCCACCTTCCTGATAGCTTCCCAGTTGGCTTTGCTTTTGGTAAAGCTGGCAGATACGATCGCCAAAAGCAGTCACGTGCTTGTACGATATCGTGACCTGACATGAGCGCAAGTCAGTTGCCGAGCTCCTAGACCGTGATCCCATAAGGCTGAGGTGCTGGGACAGCCAGTCCTTTGAGGACTCATCGTAAGTACCGCTCGGTCAGCTCCATCGGAATTTGGAACAGACACTGAATGAGTGATGCAAACCAAGGGTTACCTGTTGCGAGGATCTACCCAGTTTCTGCGACGCACAATCAGTTGAAGAACACGTCTTCGCTTAGAAATTAAGTCTCCCATAATTGTGTGACACAAATCAAACTTGACTTAACCCCGACTAGATCAAACGAACTGCCAAAGCTCCCAACATTCACATTTTTCTTTCCTTTTCTTAACAGAATATCAATGGAAACAGTTGACTGCTATTTAAAAAAGCAAAGAAACACGACTGTCCCCCTCTAATCTCCCAGAAGCCCTGGAGAAAGTGCCACAGTGGCTGTTTTCTGCTCGGCTGCCCACAACTCTGCTTTGAACTAATAAGCAACTCATTGTTTTGTCTGTATGTGCAATTATAGGTACGAGGGATTTCTGAAAGGTTCATTTATCATCCAGTAATACAGTACATTCCTTACCTGCCAAAAACATCTACGGGTAGAAATTACCTCTTCACCACACACATCATCCCTGGGCTATTTGATTTATATTCAAAGAGTGGAGAAGGAAGGAAGGAAAGAAGGGAGGGAGGGAGGGAGGGAAGAAGGGAGGGAAGGAGGAAGGAAGGAAGGAAGGAAGGAAAAGGAAAGGAAAGAAGGAAGAAGGGAAAGGAAAGAAAAGAAGAAAGAAAGGAAGGAAGGAAGGAAGAAAAGAAGGAAGGAAGGAAAGGAAAGGAAAGGAAAGGAAAGGAAGAAAGGAAGAAAGGAAAGGAAAGAAGAAAAGAAGGCAAGAATGAAGGAAGGACATAAGGAAAGGAAAGGAAAGGAAAGGAAAGGAAGGAAGAAAGGAAGGGTTAGGAAGGAAGGACAGGAAGGAAGAAAAGGAAGGAAGGAAGGAAGGACAGGAAGGAAGGAAGGAAGGAAGGAAGGAAGGAAGGAAGGAAGGAAGGAAGGAAGGAAGGAAAGAATTCTTCCAGCCAGCCTTCTGCTGCACTGTTAAAAGTTGGGAAGGCATTTTCCTTTAGGACTCTTCCAGATGATGTTTCAGATGTCCCACAAATGAAACACCCCTTCAAAGATGTTCAACTTCAATTTTCACACGATCCACATGACTTAGAACCACAACAAGCCTAATCATCTGGCTCAGGAAGATTGCTAGGAAACGAGGGTGCTAAAAAGTATTCAGGATGAGGCATTCCTTGTACTCAGCCATATCTGGATAGGTCTATTCATTCATTCATATTGAAGCCAGTGGAAGAGAATATTCGTAACTCAAGGACTGAACTGTGAGCTCATTGGTGCTCAATAAGTTTGGAGGTTTTCTTTCAGATGTTTCATTACCCAACTAGGGAACATCATCAATGCTATCAGGGAGTGGGTTTGTGGAGAGGAAAGGAGAAGGAGGAGGAGAAGGTGATGGTGGTGATGATGATGGTGGTGATGATGGTGGTGGTGGTGGAGGAGGAGGAGGAAGAGGACAAGGAGGACGACAATGGCAACAATGAGAAGGAGAAGGAGGAGGAGGAGGAGGAGGAGGAGGAGGAGGAGGAGGAGGAGGAGGAGGAGGAGGAGGAAGAGGAGGAGAAAGAGGAGGAGGAAGGGGAGGAGGAGGAGGAGGAAGAGAAAGAGAAGGAGGAGGAGGAGAAGGAGGAGGAGAAAGAGAAGGAGAAAGAGAAGGAGGAGGAGGAAGAGGAGGAAGAGGAGGAGGACGACAATGGCAACAATGAGGAGGAGGAGGAGGAGGAGAAGGAGGAGAAATAGAAGGAGAAATAGAAGGAGAAAGAGAAGGAGGAGGAGGAGGAGAAGGAGGAGAAAGAGAAGGAGGAGGAGGAGGAGGATGGTTTTGTTCTTGGTGCTCAATGAACTTGGTTGTTGTTTTTTTTTGAAGACATTTAATGACCCAACTAGGTAACATCATCTGTACTAGAAAGAAGTGGGTTTGCTCTTTCTTTATATACAAGTGTTGGTAAAAGTATTCCTGAGGGTTGCTTGATTTGCTTCTTTGCTGACTTTGTACTTCCTTGATTTAAATATTGTTTACTGCTGTGTGTTAATCTCTGCTTACCTGGATGTTGATTGCTGGTCAGAAGATGCTGTGGATTTTTAGCTTTTTGACTGTGTCTTTTGAAAGGCAGGTAAACGGTCAACTCAGCGGCGGTATGCAGCCGGTTCGAATCGGTTCAAGTGAACCGGTTGTTAAATTACGAACACCCCCCCCCCATATCAAAGTGGATCCTGGGTGCTGCACTGCAATGGAGAAATGGGCAACGGAGCAGTCGATGCAAGGGAAGGAGAAGGTTGCTTTCCCTCTTTCCTCTCCCTGCTCCTCCACATTAACTCAGTGGTGGGATTCAGCCGGTTCGTATTCGTTCAAGCGAACCGGTTGTTTAATTAACACTAGCCCTCTCCGCTATCAAAATGGATCCTTGGTGCTGTGCTGCAATGGAGAAATGGGCAATGGAGCAGCCGGCATGTGGAGCACCCATGTTCTGTTTCCCTCCCCCAATACTCCCAACAAAGAGTCAGTCAAAGGCCTTCTTTTCTAATTTATTTACATAGATTAATGTTCTGGCCACGTCTACCCACGGGCCTGCCAAGTCTCTGGAGATAACTAGGAAATTATAGATAAGGCCGGAGTTACTTACTAAGATATTCTTCCCTCCATTGAAACACTTTGCCCGCGCAAATTCACTGCTTTGTCCAAGACAAAAAGCCAGGAAGTTCCGCCTCCTGCTTTTATAGCCTCTGTAGATGTCACTGCGTGACTCATCATTCTTTGACTTTATCTCAACACCTCCTCTGCTGCGCGCGCCGGTCACGTCTGCGCAGTCTTGCATCAAACCAAAATTGTTCTTGGGGCGTTGCCAAATCAGAAGAAGGCCCGGGAGAATCAGGCCTTGCTGGCCCCTCCTCCTCCCTTTGGGTGGGTGCCAGGGAGGGAGAGGGCCCAGGAGAAGCAGGCCTTGCCAGGTATTCTCCCTCACTTTCTGAATCATCCAAGTCCAGGAGTCCAAGTCCAGGAACCTGGGTCACAACAACCCAGGATCCACTTTGATTGTGTGTGTGTGTGTGTGTGTGTGTGTGTGTGTGTGTTTAATTTAACAACTGGTTTGTCCAGGCTCATCCCGCATGTGCAGTGGAGCTGGAGGATAGGGACAGGCCCTGCCTCCCACGACAGCCAACCTGACCCTGGGTGAATTGGTTGTTGAGTTATTTGAATCCCACCACTGGTTTAACTCTATGTGCAAACTATATTGCACAGGTAGGGCTCTTTCTGTAATTAATGCAGGAAAAGGTTTGTGTTTTTTTTTAAATCTTTCTAAGGAAGCATGGAAAATAGGTTGCATTGAGTGACATCATAATCCCCCCCCCTTTTGTGTTTGTCTATCATCATCATCAAGGTTTTCTAGACCAGGGGTCTCCAACCTTGGCAACTTTAAGACTTGTGGACTTCAACTCCCAGAATTCCTCAGCCAGCAAAGCTTCTGGGAGTTGACGTCCACAAGTCTTAAAGTTGCCAAGGTTGGAGACTCCTGGTCTAGACAACTGACTAACCCAGAACTGAGGAGAAATTTCCTAACAGTGAGGACAATGGATTGTTGAGATTCTAGGAAGAGTGCAGAGAAGAGCAACAAAGATGATTAGGGGACCGGAGGCTAAAACATATGAAGAACGGTTGCTGGAACTGGGTATGTCTCATTTAATGAAAAGAAGGACTAGGGGTGACATAGAAGACTTCCAATATGTGAGGGGTGTCACAAAGAAGACAGAGTCAAGCTATTCTTTAAAGCACCGGAACGCAGGACAAGAAGCAACAGAGGGAAACTAATCCAGGAGAGAAGCAACCTAGAATGAAGGAGAAATTTCTACACAGTTAGAACAATTAACCAGTGGGACGACTTGCCTCTAGAAGTTGTGGGTGCTCCATCGCTGGATGTATTTAAGAAGTGATTGGAAAGCAACTTATCTGGAATGTTATAGGGCCGTGATGGCGAACCTATGGCACACAGAAACAGGCTGTTTCCTGCCTCCGGAAGGCCTGGGGGGTGGGTGGAAGGAAGGCCCGTTTTTTCTTTCTCCCCAGCCTCCAGAGCCTTTCTAGGAGCTTGAGGAGGGTGAAAATGACCCAACTAGGTAACATCATCTGTACTAGAGGCTCTCTGGAGGCAGGAAATGGCCCATTTGCCAACTTCTGGTCCCACTGGAAGTTAGCAAACAAGCTGTTTCCTGCCTCCGGAGGGCCCATTTTCGCCCTCCCCAAGCTCCTAGAAAGGCTCTGGAGCTTGGAGAGAGAGAAAAACGGGCCATCGCATGCCAGGAGCCGGGACGGGGGGGAATGGAGGGTGCACATACATGCGTGAGGGCAGGATGCATGCGCAACCTCCCGCCCCCGCTCCTGTCACGCAATGGCAAAAAGGTTCACCATCACTGTGATAGGGCCTCCTGCTTGAGCAGGGGGTTGGACTAGAAGACCTCCAAGGACCCTTCCAACTCGGTTACTCTGTGCTGTACAATGGGCAGTGTGTGTGTTTGTGTCTCTCATACAGGGTCCAGGACTGGGGGTGGTTAGAGTTGCCCGTTCCCAGAATATCTCCTGGACTTAAATATCTCCTGGACTTTAGATGCAGACCAAAATCAATTCCGCCCACTCTTCGGAGTGTTTTATTTTTTAAATTCAGATAAAATCAATAACTCCTGCTAAATATAGCTGAGCACCGTGGCATTAAAGAAGCAAGCAAAATGCAAGGCTGTGTTTGTGGCAGGCAAATATCAAACACACACAGCATGCGCACACATGCACACACACACACAACAAGAGCAATCACTGCAGAGAGATTATTTCTATAAGACTGCCATCTAATGGAGGTATTTTGTGACCTGCAGCAACGTTGGAGGGTGTGTGGGGGGGGAACAGGGAAGGAAAGTGCATTTCACTCCCCCCCCCCTTCAACGTCTTGTTTGAGCTTCTTTTAGAAAAAAATTCTCCCTTTAGAAAGCCCAGTTAATGGTCCAAATAGAGGCGATGATAGAAGCTGTGCTGGGTTAAAGGAAATGATTTCAGGAAAAGAAACCTGTAGCTTAGTCCTTAGGGGAGAAAAAAAGAGGGAGGGGGAGGAGGGAGGGAGGGAAGGAGAGAGAGGAGGGCAAGGGAAACAAGAAAGGCAGGAGGACGGAGAGGAGGGGAAGGAGAAAGGGAAGAAGATGAGGCAGAGGAGGAGGAGAGGAGGAAGGGAAGGAGAAGGAAAAGGGAGGAGGAGGAGGAGAGGAGGAGGAGGGGAAGAAGGAGGAAGGGAAGGAGAAATGGAAGGAAGGGGAGAGGAGGAGAAAGAGGAGGAGGAGAATGAGGAGAAGGAAGAGAAAGAGAATGGAGAGGAGAGGAGGAGGAAGAGGAAGAGGAGGAGGAGGAGGAGGAGAAGGGGAAGGGGAAGGGGAAGGAGAAAGAAAAAGGGAGGAGGAGGAGGGAGAGGAGGAGGTGAAGAAAGAGGGGAAGGAGAAGGAGAAAGGGAAGAAGGTGAGGCAGAGGAGGAGGAGAGAGGAGGAGGAGAAGGGGAAAGAGAAGGAGAAGGAGAAGGAAAAAGGGAGGAGGAGGAGGGAGAGAAGAGGAGGAGGAAGAGGAGGAGGAGGAGGAGAACTGTGGGGTCCTTGGTACTCTCTAAGCTTGTTTGTTTTTCATTATCCAACTAGTTAACGAAATGGTTATTTTCTCCACTGACATTGATGTTCCAGTAATCAGGAAAATAACAGCCCTTAGCCATTACATTGAACAAGAATAACATAACATAACATAACATAACATAACATAACATAACATAACATAACATAACATAATATAACATAACATAACATAACATAGCATAACATAAGCCAATAAGAAACAGTTCTAGGCTGCATAAACAGAGGGATAGAATCAAGATCACGTGAAGTGTTAGTACCAGTTTATAATGCCTTGGTAAGGCCACACTTGGAATATTGCATCCAGTTTTGGTCGCCACGATGTAGAAAAGATGTGGAGACTCTAGAAAGAGTGCAGAGGAGAGCAACAAAGATGATTAGGGGACTGGAGGCTAAAACATATGAAGAACGGTTGCAGGAACTGGGTATGTCTAGTTTAGTGAAGAAAAGGACCAGGGGAGACATGATAGCTGTGTTCCAATATCTCAGGGGCTGCCACAAAGAAGAGGGAGTCAAACTATTCTCCAAAGCACCTGAAGGCAGGACAAGAAACAATGGGTGGAAACTAACCAAGGAGAGAAGCAACCTAGAACTGAGGAGAAACTTCTTGATTCAGTGATTGTCCTCACTGAGGAGTGAGGACAATTAACAAGTGGAACAGCTTGCCACCAGAAGTTGTGGGTGCGCCATCACTGGAGGCTTTGAAGGAGAGATGAGACAGCCATTTGTCTGAAATGGTATAGAGTCTCCTGTTCGAGCAGCGGGGTTGGACTAGATAACCTGCGAGGTCCCTTCCAACTTTTTTTATTCTGTTCTGTTATACAATGGAAGCGTTTGGCTAAACTAGATGAGAAACATGGATTATTGGACCATTTCAAAGACCGAGTTGTACCTTGACTGATACACTTCCTGATGAATAACCGTCCATTTTTAATTAGCCCTTCTTTAATGGATGTTTTAAATGTTCTTCTTGTTTTATATTCAGGAATATTAAACCTCGTCCCCCCCCCCCATCCCATGACTGTTATGGGATTTTGAGAATTGCCAAGCACCGCCTTATGAATGGATGAGTTGTGTCGTTGTGTCTATGCCAGGACTGGCATAGAATTAGTATTAGAATAGAATAGAATAGAATTTTTTATTAGCCAAGTGTGATTGGACACACAAGGAATTTGTCTTGGTGCATATGCTCTCAGTATACATAAAAGAAAAGATACGTTCATCAAGGTACAACATTTACAACACAATTGATGGTCAATATATCAATATAAATCATAAGGATTGCCAGCAACAAGTTATAGTCATACAGTCATAAGTGGAAAGAGATTGGTGATGGGAACTATGAGAAGATTAATAGTAGTGCAGATTCAGTAAATAGTTTGACAGTGTTGAGGGAATTATTTGTTTAGCAGAGTGATGGCCTTCGGGAAAAAACTGTTCTTGTGTCTAGTTGTTCTGTTGTGCAGTGCTCTATAGCGTCGTTTTGAGGGTAGGAGTTGAAACAGTTTATGTCCAGGATGCGAGGGTATTTGTATTTTAAATGGGGTTTTATGGTTTTATGTATTTTAATTTAGGGGCCAAATTTAATAAGTTTTTTAACACTGTTTTTATTTGTATTGTATCCATTGATTGTTGATTTTATCTGGCTGTGCACCACCCTGAGTCCTTCGGGAGAAGGGCGGTATAAAAATTAAATTATTATTATTATTATTATTATTATTATTATTATTATTATTATTATTATTATTATTATTATTATTATTATTATTATTATTATTATTATTATTATTATTATTATTATTATTATTATTATTATTATTATTAGTGTGTTTCTTTGTTAACATCGCAGTCAAAGTTGCGTCCCACTGCAATAGCTCCCACACCGTCTTCCGTTTTTAAAAATTCACGCTAACAATTCAAGATTCTTTTTAAACGAGACTGCAAATCAGCAGCTGTCGTCATATGCATTTTGCACAGATGTCTCTCCGGTTTTCTGCACATTTTTTTGATGGACCATATGGAAGGACCTGTAACAGAGAAGTTTTCCCCTTGTTTTGTTCCCCCCAGTTCCCCAATTGTTCTTGTTGTGGGTCTTCTTTGAGTGTGTGTGTGTGTGTGTGTGTGTGTGGACAACTTTGCCAAAGAAATGCGAACAGCAATAAAGTTTTCCTGGAAAAAGAAAATATGTGCATACATGGTCCTGCTGCCATTTTGAGTTATTTTGCTCCCTGGGTACGGCATGATAGGTGAGAAGGAACGATATTTCTGTCATTTTTTGCAACCTTCTGACAATGGGGATACCAGATTCATGTTGTTGTGGCCCGCCAGCGATCGGGGGAGCTGGCAACAGATTTGGACAGTGAGGAGTTTGGGGAGGAACATAGGCCAGTCCTGGAGTCTGGGGAAGGCTCTGATGAGGGCTCTGCGTCGGAGGCAGAGAGGGGACCAGGGCCGTATGCCAGTTATCAGCTGCCTTCGGAGTCAGACATCAGTGAGGCAGACGAACAGCTGGAGCCTGTTCCCAGTGTCCGCATGCCCAGAGTTGCCAGATGAAGGGAACAGCTAAAGAACAAGGGTCGACTTGGGAGTAAGTAAGGTGACCAACTTTTTTACAATAAGGACACAAATAAATTGAAGAAAAAAATATCATAAATAAAAGAAACATTTTATTCGTTGCAACAATAATACAGAATACACTATAATATGATAAACGCATAAAAACATTTGTAACAATAACATTTTATATTGTAATTATGCTTACATTCCTATTAATTATTATTTAAATGAGTACTTTTCCATTGAACGAATATTTTGTGTCAATGTACCATCTTCTAACAATATATTGGAAATATCTGAAGGAGAAATATCCTTCGTATTGAATTTTATGGCAAGTGCTTGCAGCTAGAGTATCAACATTCAATCTCGATTCCTCACTTTTCCGAAAATCATTAGCAATTGAATAAATAAAATTAATTATTAAAACTGAAACAATAACACAAGTGAATAAACTTGTAAATAAAATTATACATATTTGGAAATTATTAAATAGATAAGGAATTAATAAAATGTGAATTATTGTGCTCACCTGTGTATGCTTGGATATTCGCTGAGAAAGAAGTGAGTCTAATGTGTGCGTGTGTGCTGTGTCGTGTTTCGGTAAGAAGTAAACAAAGCCACTTGTGCACGGCGCACTCTTACGTGTGGCGCAAAACAATTGTCAAAACAATTCTCCTGTGCGGAGCGCATACGTCTCATAATTGCATCTCTCCGCCTTGTACCGAGCCTTGATGAATCGTCATGTCAAATACAAATACATCACATCACACGCAATGGATTGGATTGGCATCAATTGAAACGGGAGATTTACAGATTAGTCTTCGAATATCAAAAAGGTGTACATGTAGGAGGACACTTTTCGAGAGAGGATAGAACATACAAAAGAAGGACTGTCCTCTCTAAAGGAGGACGATTGGTCACCTTAGAGCAGCGGTTCTCAACCTGTGGGTTGGGACCCCGTTGGGGGTCGAATGACGATTTGCCAGAGGTCGCCTAAGACCATCAGAAATATGGGAAGTATACTTGCGAGTCGAAGAATCGCGCTCCAATGGTTGACTCCACAAACCAGCTGCAGGCTCTTCAAATGGCTAGCCGAATTCGGTTTCAGGTGCGATGAATTAAAAAAGAGAGAAATGTTTGCTCTGATGTCTCCCTCTCAAGCTAGCTGCAATCTCTCCCAATCTGGCTTCAGGCACCATAAACTTAATAGGGGAGGAGTCTCCGCTTTAATGCCTCCGTCCTCAAGGCAATCGCAAGCAGTTCAGATCGCTAGCCAATACGGCTTCAGGCGCGATAAATTCAAAATGAAAATAATTTTATGGTTGGGGTCGCCACATCATGGGGAATTGTATTAAAGGGGTCGCAGCACTATAAAGGTTGAGAACCACTGCCTTAGAGTAAGGCCACAGGTGGATGGTGAAGGGCCCCTCCCAGAGGGAATAAAAGAGGAGCGAAAGGGGAGTGGAGTTTGCAGGAGACAATTAGTTTGCCTAATTGGTTCGTGACTCTCCAGAGATTTTTTGCCAAGTTTTGAAGATATCGGCCTGGCAGCTCTCCAAACCAGATAAAGTCTGTGACTGTAAATTCTCCCTTGAAAGACTTTGTTGGGTGTGAATGAGAGAAATTCATAGAAACTTAATAAAAAAGGGTTTTTGTCGGGACAAGGAGTCTGCTTCATGCTCTTGGGAAAGTTAGGTCAAAACACACGTAACAACCGGGCGACTAACTTAACAACTGTCGTGATCCGCTTAACAAAGGTGGCCAGAGAAGTCATATCTCACCTCATAAATTTCTCACTTAGCAACAGATATTCTGGCCTCAATTGTGATCGTAGGTTGAGGATTACTTCAGGGGTGGGTTCTACTTACCCTTACTACCGGTTCGTGCGCGGATGTGCAGATCGCCAAATATGATGTCAGGGTGGGTGGGCAGAGCCTCCCGCCGCTCTTACTACCAGTTCTTAAGAACTGGACAGAACCGGGAGCAACTCACCACTGGGCTACTTGTATCGTGGTGTGATTTAGCCACATGAAGGTGTATCACACTTTTTTCCCTCTCATCCCTCTCTGTGTTGTGTCTCGCCCGCTTTCACCGCAGCCGGGGCCTTCTTATCTGCTTCCAAATGCTGAGGAATGTCCTAGCATGCCTGCCGGCCCCAGCCCTGGCTCCATGCCCAGACAGGCTGAGGAGGAAGAAGTACCTCCAGCCCCCAGCTCTGGCTCCATGCCCAGGCAAACGGAGCAACTAGACCCCTCCCCCTCCCCCACAGCATGTGAGCCTGAGGGAGGTCAATTATCAACAGCTGCAGACTGGAGTGACCCTCGCTTCAGAAGAATTGATAGGCGGCGGCGACAGAAGGAAGGGAGGGACAGGCCTGGTTAAGTGCTGAGTCATGGAGCCACACCCCATGGCCTATATAAAGGATCTGCTTTCTGGCATTCTCTGAGTCAGGCAAAGTCTACCTTATCTTGTTGAAGTCACTTTCTGGTCTCCTGCTTGCCTTGAGAACTTTGCTAGGACTTTGGCAGAGCTGCAGAGGCACGCCTGATTCGGATTTCCCTGACCCGGTCGTCAGCGGAGGAGTGGGACACGACACTCTGTCCCCCAGGAGTTACTAGGATTTACATAGCTATCTCTTACGTTGCTTATTGGAAGTGATTTTGGATGACTTTAAGAGAGACGACAGACTTGGCAGGCAGTAGAAATGGACATAATTCCCTCATAATTCTCCTCTTATCTCTCTAAGACAGGGGTGGAAACCGATGGCCCTTTCCTGACCCAGAATTCCTGAGCCAGAGCTGGGAGTTGAAGTCCACAGGTCATAAAAGGGCCATTGTATTCCAACCTTGCTCTAAGACATCTTTTGGAGTGAGACTGAATTTGTATTTATTTAATAGATTTGTGTGTGTGTGTCTTCCTTTATAAGTCACTCAAGGTGGATACTCCTTCCTCCTCCTATTTTCCCCCACAACAACAAACCTGGGAGATAAGCTGGGCTGAGAGAGGTTTCTTGCCTAAAGTGAGACTAGAACTCATTGTGCCCTGGTGATTGGATCAAAGTCACCTAGCTGCCTTTCATGCCTGAGGTGGGACTAGAATTCACAGTCTCCTGGTGATTGGCTCAAAGTCACCCAAGCGGCTTTCATGCCTGCAAATGAAGGGACTCAAATTCACAGTCTCCTGGTGACATGACTGAATTTTTCGGAGTATAAGACGCTCCGGACTATAAGACACACCTACCTTTTTTGGTGAGGCAAACAAGAAAAAGAAATCTGTCTCCCAGCAATTTTGCCTCGTTGCAGCAAACAGCAAACAGCCTGCTTTACTGTCATTTTCGTTTTCAGCATAGCTTGATTAGCACAAGAATAAAAAAAAAAATCTGCTCCCAGCAATTTACCTCCTTGCAGCAAGCAGCAGAGGCCCGCGCAAAACAGCTGAGAGTCGGAAACGCCAATCTAAAGAACAATCAACTTATGCTAATCAGGCTGTGCTGAAGCTGAAATGGGCTGCTTTTTCTTGCTGCAAGGAGGTAAATTACTGGGAGGCAGAGACCAAAGGGTGGGGGCCTGTGGGTGGGCGGGACTACTTTCGGTGTATAAGACGCACCTAAATTTTCAACTCCTTTTGGGGGGGGGAAAGGTGCATCTTATACTCTGAAAAATACAGAGTACAACATGTGTACAATGAGATTGGCTGAGCCTCCCTTCGTGCACCCCCCGCCAACCCAATACAACTCACAGTGAAGCCGCCCCCCCCCAAAAAAATCCCTAACCCAGTGAATCTTACTAACAGATACACAATCCTACTGCACCACATGAACTTATTGCACCTCGCTCCAACCCCGCAATTCAATCACACTATGTTGTTGTAAAGTTATTTTCCATTCAGAAGTCCGACAACCCACCGATAAAAGCTCCCATATAACACCTACCCTGCGCAGGCTGCACTGGCTTCCGGTTGCCTTCCGGGTACAATTCAAGGTGTTGGTTCTCACCTTTAAAGCGCTCCATGGCTTAGGACCGGGTTACTTACGGGACTGCCTGCTGCTACCGGTGGCCTCCCATTGACCTGTGCGCTCACACAGGGAGGGTCTCCTCAGGGTACCGTTGGCCAGACAATGTCGACTGGCGACCCCCAGGGGGAGGCCTTCTCTGCGGGGGCTCCAGCCCTCTGGAACGAGCTACCCCCAGGGATATGTCAACTCCCTGACCTCCGGGCCATCCGGCATGAGTTGAAGACTCTTTTATTTCATCGTGCAGGACTGGCCTAATAGTTTTTAATGGGGTTTTTAATAGTTTTTAGAATTTTCAGCCTATTTAAATTAATCTTTTAAATTTGTTGTTCTTAGTTAGCTGTAAACCGCCCTGAGTCCTTCGGGAGAAGGGCGGTATAGAAATTGAAATAATAAATAAATAAATAAAAATAAATAAAAGCTGTTCTTCAGCCTCTTTGTGAAGCTGCCTATGCTTCTATATATCCTTCCTGACAGCAGGAGAATAAAGAAATGCTGACTAGGGTGTGAGGTTCCAGCCTGGTGCCTTAAGCACAAGATCAAACTGGTTCCATACTGGTTCCATTCAAAATGCATAGGGAGGTAGCGCTGGAGAAGAAGATCACGCAATCTGACTGATGTGCTGTGAATGATATAAGATCTTGAGAGTTTTTTCCCCAAATGTCCAAGGATCTGTGACGTTTCTTCTGGATATCTGCAGGTACCATATTTTTCAGAGTATAAGACACTCCTTTCCTCCACCCTAAAAAGGGGTGAAAATTTAGGTGTGTCTTATACACCGTATGTAGCCCCGCCCAAGCACTGGCCCCCACCCTTTGGTATCTGCCTCCCAGCAATTTACCTCCTTGCAGCAAGCAGCAAGAAGAAACAGCCCATTTCAGCTTCAGCACAGCCTGATTAGCACAAGTTGATTGTCCTTTGGATCGGCCTCCCGACTCTCAGCTGTTTTGCGTGGGCCTCTGCTGCTTGCTGCAAGGAGGTAAATTGCTGGGAGCAGATTTTTTTTTTATTCTTGTGCTAATCAAGCTATGCTGAAAACGAAAATGAAAGTAAAGCAGGCTGTTTGCTGTTTGCTGCAATAAGGCAAAATTGCTGGGAGGCAGAGACAGATTTCTTTTTCTTGTTTTCCTCACCAAAAAAGGTTAGGTGCGTCTTATAGTCCGGATCGTCTTATACTCCAAAAAATATGGTATACGCGCCCTCAGCTGTTGTAAAATGTGTGCTACATTTTTGCACCTTTTCTTAATTCAAAATAAGGAGGACTCAATGTTACCAATTTATTTATTTATTTATTTATTTTATTTATTTGTCAATCACACATAAGAGAACAGGTAAAAGTATAAACATAAGTTGGATACATGAAAAAAATAAGTAAAAAAGGAATATTAGGACAGGGATGGTAGGTACGCAGATGTACTTATGCACGCCCCTTACAGACCTCTTAGGAATGGGGTGAGGTCAACAGTGGACAGTTTAAGCTTAAAGTTTTGGGGTTTGGGGAAGAAACCACAGAGTCAGGTAGTGCATTCCAGGCATTGACCACTCTGTTGCTGAAGTCGTATTTTCTGCAATCGAGTTTGTAGCAGTTTACCTTGAGTTTGTATCTATTATTTGCTCGTGTATTATTGTGCTTGAAGCTGAAGTAGTCATTGACAGGTAGCACATTGGGGCAGATAATTTTATGTACTGTGCTTAGGTCAGACTGAAGTCGGCGTAGTTCTAAGTTGTCTAAGCCCAAACTTTGGAGTCTGGTGGCATAAGGTATTTTATTGCGAGCAGGGCAGTGGAGGACTCTTCTTGTGAAATGAAATAAAAATTTTAAAATAAAAATTTTAAACAACAGGGTCAGAAAGGTTTCGGGGAGTTCTTATGTCAAACAGCCCTACGGTTAAAAGTCCCCACCCTGATCTGTAGAACAGCACAACCGGGCTTGTTTGTTTGTTTTGCTCTAAATGCTACTCATGTTTTTTCTCGTCTCCCTCTTGTCTTCCTTATTAAAGGGCAGATTGCCAAGCTAATTAAAGGCAGGTTGCCTCCACCAGCCTTATTATTTCACCAAGGGCCATGCTACCAGCATAATAAAAACCTGCTGGCTGCTCTTGTTATTGGAAGCGTAATTTCACCAACGGGTCTCCTTCCCTGCAAGGAAGGGAAGAAAAATCTCGATGGCCTGAGGCCACGAATAGATTTCCCAGCATCGCTTAAGCAGGTATGGATAAGGTGACCTTGGGGAAGAAAGTCCAATTTATAACCATTTAGATATGAGCCAGCAGTGTGCAGCAGTTGCCAAAAAAGCCAACATGGTTCTGGGCTGCATAAACAGAGGGATAGAATCAAGATCACGTGAAGTGTTAATACCACTTTATAATGCCTTGGTAAGGCCACATTTGGAATAAGGCATCCAGTTTTGGTCGCCACGATGTAAAAAAGATGTTGAGACTCTAGAAAGAGTGCAGAGAAGAGCAACCAAGATGATTAGGGGACTGGAGGCTAAAACATTGGGTGCTATCTAACAAAATATAATATAATATAACAACAGAGTTGGAAGGGACCTTGGAGGCCTTCTAGTCCAACCCCCTGCCCAGGCAGGAAACCCTACACCATCTCAGTCAGATGGTTATCCAACATTTTCTTAAAAATTTCCAGTGTTGGAGCATTCAGAACTTCTGCAGGCAAGTCGTTCCACTTATTAATTGTTCTAACTGTCAGGAAATTTCTCCTTAGTTCTAAGTTGCTTCTCTCCTTGATCAGTTTCCACCCACTGCTTCTTGTTCTACCCTCAGGTGCTTTGGAGAACAGCCCAACTCCCACTTCTCTGTGGCAGCCCCTGAGATATTGGAACACTGCTATCATGTCTCCCCTAGTCCTTCTTTTCATTAAACTAGGCGTACCGAGTTCCTGCAATCGTTCTTCATATGTTTTAGCCTCCAGTCCCCTAATCATTTACCTGAGCATTTTGTGTTTTTTTGCCTAAATGTAGAACCTTACCTTTTTCACTGTTGAATTTCATTTCGCCACGATGTAAAAAAGATGTTGAGACTCTAGAAAGAGTGCAGAGAAGAGCAACAAAGATGATTAGGGGACTGGAGGCTAAAACATATGAAAAACAGTTTCAGGATTTGGGTTTGGCCAGCCTAGAGAAAAGGAAGACTAGGGGTGACGTGATAGCAGTCTTCCAATATTTGAGGGGCTGCCAAAGAGAGGAGGGGGTCAAGCTATTCTCCAAAGTACCTGAAGGCAGGACAAGAAGCAATGGGTGGAAACTAATCAAAGAGAGAAGCCATCTAGAACTCAGGAGGAATTTGCTGACAGTTTGAACAATTAATCAGGGGAACAATTTGTTTCCAAAAGTTATGAGTGCTCCTTCACTGGAGGTTTTCAAGTAGAGACTTGTTGTGTCTTGTCCGCTCTCACCGCAGCCAGGGTCTGCTTATCTGCTCCCGAACACGGAGGAATGTATGCCTCCCGGCCCCAGTTCTGGCTCCATGCCCAGACAAGCTGCAGAGGAGGGGGCACCTCCCGGTCCCAGCCCTGGCTCCATGCCCAAGCAGGCTGCAGAGGAGGGAGCATCCCCCGGCCCCAGCCCTGGCTCCATGCCCAGGCAAACGGAGCAGCTAGACCCCTCCCCCTCCTCCACAGCATGTGAGCCTGAGGAAAGTTTACTTCCAACAACAGCTGATTGGAGTGACCCTCGCATCAGAAGATTGGATAGGCGGAGGCAACAGAAGGAAGGGACGGGCAGGCATTAATGAGTGCTGAGTCATGGAGCCACACCCCATGGCCTATATAAAGGATCTGCTTTCTGGCAGTCTCTGAGTCAGGCAAAGTCGAACTTATCTTGCTGAAGTCACTTACTGGTCTCCTGCCTGCTCTGAGGACTTTGCTAGGACTTTGGGCAGAGCTGCAGAGGCAAGCCTGATTTGGATTTCCCTGACCCGGCTGTCAGCGGAGGAGTGGGACACGACAAGACTGGACAACCATTTGTTTATAAGGTAAAGGTAAAGGTTCCCCTCACACATACGTGCTAGTCGTTGCTGACTCTAGGGGGCGGTGCTCATCTCCGTTTCAAAGCCGAAGAGCCAGCGCTGTCCGAAGACGTCTCCGTGGTCATGTGGCCGGCATGACTAAATGCCAAAGTTGCACAGAACCCTGTTCCCTTCCCACCAAAGGTGGTCCCTATTTTTTCTACTTGCATTTTTTACCTGCTTTCGAAACTGCTAGGTTGGCAGAAGCTGGGACAAATAACGGGAGCTCACCCTGTTACACGGCAGCACTAGGGATTCGAACCACTGAGCTGCCGACCTTTCGATCAACAAGCTCAACGTCCTAGCCCCTGAGCCACCATTTCCCTCTTTTATTTATACTATTATAATATTTGTTTTTACTGCTGTATAAAAGCAAAACGCTGAATGTTGGTGCTACAATCTTATTTTTACTTCCCCACGTGGAGTCGGAAGTCAATGCTTTTTCTTTCTTTTTCCTCCTTTCCTTACACTTTCCCCTTCCCTTCTCCCTTCCTTGTTTCCCTACTATTTTCTTTTGTATTTTTGCATTTTATATTATAAACTTATTTTAAAAAAAAGAAATATAAAAAAACAAATTTGGACAAGACATTAACGTGGGTTTGTGATCTTCCCAGTTATAACAGGTGGATGTAAAAGCTGGCCTATCAGAAAGAAAGAAAAAAATATTCATTTAAATGTTGACGCTGGGAAAACAATTGAGAATAACTTGGACTAGAGAAAAATAAAGCATTTAATGCTAGATTAAACAAAACAAGAGTGTTGATTGTTAATGCAGATAAGGCAAAAGCACATAATGCAAAGGCCAGATTCATTGAAGAAGACCTCAACACTTGGAAAAATTAAAGGCAGTCAAAAAAGAGATCAGAAGAAGACCAAAGACCAATGGCTAAAGAAAATCACCAATGACCCAATTAGGAAAACTCAAAAATAGGCTAACAGACTTGCTGAAATAATGCCCACTGGATAATAGAGAGTTGGAAGTGGCTGAAGAAAAAAAACACCCAAATGAATAGAATAGAATAGAATAGAATAGAATAGAATAGAATAGAATAAGAATAGAATAGAATAGAATAGAATTGGAGTTGAATAGAGTAGAGTAGAGTAGAGTAGAGTAGAGTGGAATAGAATAGAATAGAATAGAATAGAATAGAATAGAATAGAATAGAATAGAATAGAATAGAATAGAATAGAATAGAATAGAATAGAATAGAATAGAATAGAATAGAATAGAATAGAATAGAATAGAACTTTGGAGGTCTTCTAGTCCAGCCCCCTGCTCAATCAGGAGAATCTATACCATGTACAGATTAAGTGAAACCTGGCTCAAGATTGTAACTGTGAGAGGGATCTTTGCGGAGTGCTAGCAGACAATCATTTAAATATAAGCCATCCGTGGGCAGCAGCTGCCAAAAAAGCCAACGCAATTCTAGGTTGCATTAACAGAGGGATAGAATTAAGATCATGTTAGTACCACTTTACAGTATAAAGCCATAGTAAGAACACACTTGAAATATTGCATCCAGTTTTGGTCACCACAGTATAAAAAAAATATGTTGAAACTCTAGAAAGAGTGCAGAGAAGAGCAACAAAGATGATTAGGGGATTAGAGACTAAAACGTACGAAAAACGGTTCCTGGAATAGGGTGTGTCTAATTTAATGAAAAGAAGGAGTAGGAGTGACATGGTAGCACTGTTCCAATGTTTGAGGGGCTGCCCCAAAGAATGAGGGGGTGAAATCCACTTACCTTCGCTATTGGTTCTCAAATGTGTGCACGCACGCCTCCTCAGTGCATGTGCAGAGCCTTCTGCGCATGCGCAGAGGGTCAAAAATGGGACGTGATGACATCTGGGTGGGTGGACGGAGCCTGCCACTGCCGCGCTACTGGTTTTCCTGAGCCGGATAGAACCGACTGAATTTCACCACTGGGTCAACCTATTTTCCAAAGCATCCGAAGGCAGGACAAGAATCGATAGATGGAAGCTAATCAAGGAGAGAAGCAATCTAGAACTAAGAAGACATTTCCTAACAGGGAGAAAAATTAACCAGTGGAATGGCTTGCCTTCAAATGTTGTAGGTGCTCCATCACTGGAGGCTTTTAAGAAGTGAGTGGACAGACACTTGTCCGGAATAGTGTTAGGGCCTCCTGCTTGAGCAGGGGGTTGGACTAGAAGACCTCCAAGGTTCCTTCCAACTCTGTTATTCTGAACGGCTAAAGAACAAAGTTTAAAAACTAAGAAAAGATGCTATCAACCTGAAAAAGAAACAGTGGGATCTTGTTTAGCCTTATGCGAATTTGTGTTGCATCCACGGACAATACCCCAATCATATAATAATACCAATAATATCTATCCCATAGATATTAGATATCTAACCACCTTGAGTTGCCTATAAAAATAATCAAGGTGGGATAATGAATTAAAACAAAGGCAGCCCTTGACGTTGAGTGACCGTTCAAAGTTACAACGGGGCTGAGAAAAGTGATTAATGACCGCTTTTCACATTTACAGGGTGAGCTCCCATGACTTGTCCCAGCTTCTGCCAACCTAGCAGTTCGAAAGCAGGTAAAAAATGCAAGTAGAAAAATAGGGACCTTTGGTGGGAAGGTAACAGCGTTCCTTTGGCATTGAGTCATGCAGACCACATGACCACGGAGATGTCTTCGGACAGCGCTGGCTCTTCGGCTTTGAAACGAACGATTCCCCTAGAGTCAGGAACGACTAGCACATATGTGCGAGGGGAATCTTTACTCGGCAACTGGCATGTACTTATGACGGTTGCAGTGTCCCGGGGTCATGTGAGCCCCTTATATAACCTTCTGACGAGCCAAGTCTATGGGGAAACCAGATCCACTTAACAATCGTGTTATGACTTAATGATGGCAGTGATTCACTGAACGACGGCGGCAAGACTGTCTTGCTTAGCAATGGAAATCTTGGGCTCAATTGTGGCCGTGAGTCGAGGACTTCCTGCATTTTAATCTTTAAAGTCCAGTGTCTGTATTTGCATCTAGAATTTTGTAGCTTTTCTTACACAAAGGATGATCAAATGTCCCTTCTGGTTGTTTACATTTCCAACATAGATTTTAAGTGCCTTTATACATTGAAAAAAAAGTAATAATAATTCTCCGTTGACATATACCAACGGAATAAACTTGGATTTTATTGACCATTTCTATCGTCACCATGTTTTAAATTCCCTGCTCTTGTTTCTCAGGTACAGATTGTGGTGGGTGGTTAAGTTAGTGTCATGTCATGTATTTTTTCATTTTGGTGGCAGCTGAAGTGTGATAATTAAAAGCTCTTTTCCAAAGGAGAGCGAGTGGAGGATGGATGAGAACATTTTAAGTCACACTTCAATATGAGTTTCTGGGGTTGTGTTGCCCAGATCTTGCACATGAAATAAAATCCGATTCATCATCAGTGCTAACACTTTTCCAATGCTGACGCAGGTTACCAAACAAAATCGGCATTCGCATATGTGCAGAAGACAGCGTGAGAATGCGTATCTCGAGCAAAAGGGTGCAGGAATATACGCTGCCGTTTTAGAACTGCAAGCTGAAATAAGGTCCTACAGATGCTTTTTCGGGAGGCGACTGGACTTAATTTTTTCCTTGGAAGATGTTTCGCTTCTTTTAGAGGGTCGTTGAGGCCACTTGGAGGTTTATCTGTGTCCTTGGGTTATGTGCTGTGTCAGGTTTTTCTTTGAAGACGTTTTGCTTCTCATCTGAGAAGCTTCTTCAGCTCTGACTGGATGGTGGGGAATGGAAGGATTGATACTCCTTGCAGACAGCTGGTCATTGCATCCTTTTAGAGGATCATTGAGGCCATTTGGAGGTTTAACTGTGTCTTCAGGGTCACCTGAGTAGCGCTCCTGGTTCCTCAGGTGACCCTGTGGGGCGCAGATAAACTTCCAACAACCTTTTGTGGTCCGCCAGCAGCCTGCAGACCTGGCAGCAGAGTCGGACAGTGAGGAGGCTGGGGAGGACAATGGGTCAGTCCTGGAGTCAGGGGAAGGCCCGGGCGAGGGCTCTATGTCAGAGCCAGAGATGGGGCCAGGGCCATCTGGGAGCGATGTGCAGACTCTGGAGCCTCCAGAGGCGGACAGCAGAGAGGCAGAGGAACAGGAGGAGCCTGTTCCTAGTGCATGCATGAGAAGAGCTGCCAGAAGGCAAGAGCAGCTGAAGCAAAAAGGACAACTCGGGAGTAAGGCCAGGAGATGATTGGCCACTCCCATAAGGCTTAAACGAACAGCAATGAGCCATTGGGTTCTTTGTAGAAAAGCAACGTTGAGTCCAGTGCTTTTTTTCAGCTTCTCTTGAACTTTGTAGGGGTTTTGCCAGGTTTGCCAAAGACAACAAAGGTTGGTGATAAGGCCAAAGGATTGTTTATGAAGAATTTGTTTTGGACTAAGCTGAGAATGAATTAATTCTCAGCTGTTTTAATACAATAAGTGTGTTCAGGACTGAATTGTGTTCAGTAATCACTACTTGGGCCTCGGTCACAACACAACCCTCTAAAAGGATGCAAATGACCAGCTTGTCTGCAAGGAATATAAATCCTTCCATCCCTCATTATCCTGCCAGAGTTGAAGAAGCTTCTCGGATGAGAAGCGAAACATCTTCAAAAGAAAAAAAACAAGAAAGTCCAGTTGCCTCCTGAAAAAAAGCCCTTTTGGGACAACCATGACCTGGATGACTGAGAATCTCTACAGACCTTTTAAGCTGAAATAACAGAAATAATAATTAATAAGTAACAGTAAGTTGCAGAGATATCAACTCCAGGACACCCAAAATCAAGATGGGTCTTCAACTGTTCAATTAAACCTCATCCTTCTTCACAAGCTACCATCTTCACTTCTTCACTACCCATGTAGATGTCCAGAAATAATTGAACGTGTCCAGAAATATTTTACAAGAAGAGTTCTCCACTCCTCTGAATACAACAAAATACCTTATGCCACCAGACTTGAAATCCCGGGATTAGAAAACTTAGAACTCCGCCGCCTTCAACAGGACCTGAGTTTAACTCATAGAATCATCTATTACAATGTCCTTCCTGTCGAAGACTACTTCAGCTTCAATCGCAACAATACAAGAGCAAACAATAGATTTAAACTTAATGTTAACTGCTCCAATCTTGACTGCAGAAAATATGACTTCTGTAAGAGAGTTATCAGTGCTTGGAACACATTACCTGACTCTGTGGTCTCTTCCCCAAATCCCCAAAGCTTTAACCAAAGACTCTCTACCATTGACCTCACCCCATTCCTAAGAGGTCTGTAAGGGGCGTGCATGAGAGTACAAGCGTGCCTACGGTTCCTGTCCTATTGTTTCCTTTCGTTATATCCAATTAATATAGTTATTACATACTCATACTTATATATATGCTTATATATTATATAGTTATTTTCATGCTTATGCTTATATATACTGTTGTGACAAAATAAATAAATAAATAAAATAAAATAAATGTCCTGGAAAGAATGGAACAAATATCAAGTTTGAGGGAAGGGGGAATGAAAAACTGGTGAACTTAGAGAAATTTGGCCTTTGATAGCTCTGAACCCCTGCTCCTGGGAAGGAAAGCTATGGCAAATCTAGACAGCATTCTAAAAAGCAGAGACATCACCCTGCCAACAAAAGTGCGGATAGTCAAGGCTATGGTGTTTCCAGTTGCAATGGATGGCTGTGAAAGTTGGACCATAAGGAAGGCTGAGCGCCAAAGAATGGAGGCCTTTGAACTCTGGTGCTGGAGAAGACTTCTGCGAGTTCCTTGGACTGCAAGGCGAACAAATAAGTCAGTCCTAGAGGAGATCAACCCTGACTGCTCTTTAGAAGGCCAGATCCTGAAGAGGAAACTCAAATACTTTGGTCACCTAATGAGAAAGAAGGACTCACTGGAGAAGAGCCGAATGCTGGGAAAGATGGAGGGCAAAAGAAGAAGGGGACGGCAGAGAACGAGGTGGCTGGATGGAGTCACTGAAGCAGTCGGCGTGAGCTTCAATGGACTCCAGAGGATGGTAGAGGACAAAAGGCCTAGAGGAACGTTGTCCATGGGGTCGCGATGGGTCAGACACGACTTTGCAACTAACAACAACAAGCTCTGAACCCCAAATGAACCATCATTTTGGCTCAAAGGGGGGTAAAATTGGAATACAAGTAATCCTTGGTTTACAACAATTCGTTTCATGACCGTTTGAAGTTATAACAGCACTGAAAAACAAACATACTTATGACTGTTTTCCTACTTAGAATAATTGCAGCGTCCCCGTGGCCACATGGCCCAAGAAGGCTCCACACCCACTTGCACTATTCAGCCTCTGAGGGCACAGATAAACCTCCGTGGCCTCAACAGCTCTCAGAAAGAGTGCTAACGACCAGAGGACTGTGAGGGATATAAATCTTTCCATCCTCCACCATTCAGTCAGAACTGAAGAAGCTTCTTGGAATGAGAAGCGAAGCGTCTTCGAGAAAAAAAACGAAGTCCAGTTGCCTTTCGAAAAATCACCTTTGGGACAACTCTGACCTGGATGACAGAGAATCTCCATAGATGTATAGAGCAGAGATGGTTTTCAGCTGGTTCAGACCAGTTCTGGCGAACTGGTGGGCCCACCAAACCGCCCCAGTGTAATGCTGTCCTATTTAGCCACGTTTTCGAGGGTGCACACGCAAAAGATGTACTCACGAGCAAGGCGCATGCGCGAAAGGGGCGTGCACGGCGAACCAATGGTAAGAATATTGGAAAGCCACCCCCAGTATAGAGCCTCTTGTTATGGAATTGCTATCAAAGTAGTTTTATTAGCTAAATTTGAAAACGTTGCTTTGGGCCAAGGAGCTCAACTTTAAAGGCTGGTTACAGCGGCAAGAACTGTATTTGTGGAAAATTGGAAGATTTGAGAGACTCCCGTCAGAAGGTGAAGTAATAAAAAAGATTTTTAGACTGTGCGGAAATGAATAGATTAACTTTAAGAATAAAAGATAAAGAGGAATCGGTGTATTTCAAGACATGGGAAAGATTCTATGTAGGGTTAGAAAAGAGACATGAATAAGAGACGATAGATAGATAAACAATGTTAATAATGGAAAATTAAATGAGGGAAACGACAAATAAAAAATAGAAATCCAGATGTTGCCAGAGTAAATGGAAAAGGGGGATGAGGGGGGAAGGAAAGAAGATTATAAATATAAATGTACAATTATGAAATGATAGTTTGGGTAAAATAGAAAAGAAACTGAAAAGAAAGTATATAGTAGTAGAAAATTGGAGTTGCTCGGATTCCAAACAAGGGAAATATAACACAACAAACAAGAAAGAAAGAAGAGAGGAACAGAGGGTAAGATAGAGGAGGTGAGGGAGAGAGACAGGGATGGAAGAAAGGGGAAGGAGAGAAGGATAGGATAGGATAGGGGATAAGAGTAGGGGAGAAGGTAAGGAAGGAAAGAAGAGAGGAGTGGGGGAGCGGAAGGGGAAGGAGGAAGGAGGAGGAAGAGGAGGAGGAAGAAGAAGGTAGGAGAGGCGACGAGGGAGGGAGGGAAAAGAGAAGAAGAAGGTTTGTTGTGAAATAAAGGGAAAGGAAGAGTAGAAGAGCAACCCCAAATGTAATTAAAGTGTTTTATCCTTGTGCTTTCTTCAGAAACAAATATGTATGATTATTTATGGACAAGAGAATGTACATTCACAATATGTATATAAGAAAAGAAAAAAAGAAATTTTTTTTTAATAAAAAATAAAAATAAAAAACTTTAAAGGCTGGTCAAGTTTTTTTAAGGATGGTTAACCTTGTTGGTTCTCCATGATTCCATGGTCCCCTATTGCAAAGTCAGTGAGATGCGTTGCTGATCCAGTTCCATTACCAGAAAAATATAGAACTGTTGGCTAGCCCAGGTGTCTCCAACCTTGGTCCCTTTAAGACTTGTGGACTTCAACTCCCAGCTTTGCTGGCTGAGGAACTCTGGGAGTTGAAGTCCACAAGTCTTAAAGGGATCAAGGTTGGAGACATCTGGGCTAGACTACAGCCATAGTTGAGGGGTGGGGGAGGAGACCATTTCAAAGTGATTTTCTATTTTTGCCAAAAAAGTAAAAAAAGGTGTGAAAAAATCTATGACGTCACAAGAAATTGAGCATCCCATTTTTTTCCCTCTTATGCTAGTAGCGTCAGATGAAAGTCTGTGTAAAAATATTTAAGGCAAGCATTAGGTTGAATTTCAAATCTCTTGGTTCTGGGTCTCTGATGGGTGACCTAGAGCAAGGAGATTTCTGATCAGTGGGACCACCGCCAAGTTTTAGATGCGAGAAGTATCAATTCAGGTCTAATTTGGATTTTAGGAAAACCAACTTACGCAACTGTAGATCTGAAACACTACCAGAAAAATAATTGCCACTTTTTCCTTCCTTTTACCAATCTTTGTTTATTTAACCAGAAACAAATCAATAAGCTAAAATGTAGACAAAAATTCAATAAATTCTTTTCTTTCTTCCTTTTCTCTTCCTTCCTTTTCTCTTCCTTCCTTTTTTCCCTCCTTTTCTCTTCCTTCCTTCATCTTACCTACTCCTTCTTTCCTTTATCTTACCTACTCAGTCCTTTCTTTTCTTCTCCCTACCATCCATCCATTATTTCATCAATCTCCTTCCTTCCTTCCTTCCTTCCTTCCTTCCTTCCTTCCTCCCTCCCTCCCTCCCTCCCTCCCTCCCTCTTTCTGACAAGTGCAAATTAATTAACATATTTACCTGTAATTAAAAATTATCAAATGCAATCTTTTACCTGATAATGGCACACTGCTGCTGAAAGATTTGCAAATGAGACCCACTTAATTAGGGGCAAGGGCTAATTACTAGGAAAAAAAATATTTAGAAATTAATCTGGGGGTGATGGTGGGAGATCAACAAGGGGCCAAATGCTGCTAAAAACTTTTAATGATCTGCTAGTCAGGTAGCAATATTTATTATGCACGGACCTTGGCACAAGAGTGCTATATAGACTTGAAAAGACAATTAAGTGTTTTGCAATCAGGAGAGCATTGGCTAAATTGTTGCCACCTTCAATTAACTGGGCAGACTGTCAATGTATAAGAGTTCATGAATTGGAATAGACATGGTAACAAGTGTCGTGTCCCACTCCTCCTCTGACGGCCGAGTCAGGGAAGTCCGTATCAAGCGTGCCTCTGCAGCTCTGCCAAAAATGTAATAAATAAAGTCCTATCAGAGTTCTCAGGGCAGGCAGGAATCCAAGGTGTGACTTCAGCAATCCAGATTAGACTTTGCCTGACTCAGAGAATGCCAGAAAGCAGGTCCTTTATATAGGCCATGGGGTGTGGCTCCATGACTCAGCACTTATCCTGGCCTGCCCCTCCCTTCCTTTTGCTGACGTCGCCTCTCCATTCTCCGGAAGCGTGGGTCTATCCATTGCATCGTTTCGTCTCCAGCTGTTGGTAATCTCAGCTCGTGGCTGGCTTCAGGCGCACATGCTATCGGAGGGAGGTTTGTTTGTTCGGTTTGTCTGGGCATGGTGCCAGGGCTGGGGGCTGGAGGCATGCCAGGACATTCTTCTGTACTATCAGCATCCAGCAGGAGATAAGAGGGGCCCGGCTGTGGCGGGGCGGGGAGGGGGGGCGAGCGAGGCACAACAACAAGTCAGCCAATGGGGACTGTTTGGTGACCCAGAAGGCTCGGGGGCCTGGGCGTGTCTTAGATTCACTGATCTGTGTATATATATTGAGTGCTTCTGTGATTCTATAGCTTCTGTAATTATTGATCTCTGTGCTTCTGTCTTCTGAGTTCTGGTTCTGGCTTCTGCTGTATGGGTATTGTATACAAAGAAGTTTCTTATATAAATGAAGCCTGCGGAATTCTTTACTTCTTTGCTGGTTGGATTGCTGCAAATACAGACAACTTGAACACTCTCTGTTTCTAGATCAGCTGATCTACCTTGATAACTTTTGTAGGCCTGTAGTTCTGGAACATTGGACTACAGGCCTACGAAAGGACTGGAGAAGATGTGGAACGTCAAGGCTAAAGTGTCCCATAGTGGCTCCTAAGCTGGTGGAGTGGCTCCAAAAGATCCTAGGGATTTGCAAGGAGAAGGAGGAGGAGAGAGGGAAGAGGGAGAGGAGGAGAAAGAGGAGGAGGAGCAGAAGGGGAAGGAGAAAGGGGGGAAGAGGAGGGGAAGGGAATGGGAAGCAGAAAAAGAAGAGGAAGAGGGAGAGGAAGAAAGAGAGAAGGAGGTGGGGAAGGAGAAGAAGAAAGGGGGGGAGGAGTGGAAGGGGAAGGAGAAAGGGGAAGAGGAAGAATAGAATAGAATAGAATAGAATAGAATAGAATAGAATAGAATAGAATAGAATAGAATAGAATAGAATAGAATTTTTTATTGGCCAAGTGTGATTGGACACACAAGGAATTTGTCTTGGTGCATATGCTCTCAGTGTACATAAAAGAAAAGATACGTTCATCAAGGTACAACATTTACAACACAATTCATGGTCAGTATATCAATATAAATCACAAGGATTGCCAGCAACAAAGTTACAGTCATACAGTCATAAGTGGAAAGAGATGGATGATGGGAATGATGAGAAGATTAATAGTAGTGCAGATTCAGTAAATAGTCTGACAGTGTTGAGGGAATTATTGGTTTAGCAGAGTGATGGCCTTCGGGAAAAAACTGTTCTTGTGTCTAGTTGTTCTGGTGTGCAGTGCTCTATAGCGTCGTTTTGAAGGTAGGAGTTTTGAGGGTAGGAGAAAGGGAAGAGAGAGAGGGAGAGGAGGAGAAAGAAAGAGGAGAAAGAGGAGAAGGGGAAAGGGAAGGAGAAAGGGGGGAGGAGGAGGGGAAGGAGAAAGGGAAGAGGGAGAGGGAGAGGAGGAGAAAGAAAAAGGAAGAGGAGGAGGACGATTTCCTGTGGAGTCCTTGGTGTTCTCTGAACTTGGTTGTTTACTTGCAGACATTTCATTGCCCAACTAGATAACATCATCAGTGCTGGTGAAGAGTGGGGTTGTGCTCTCTGTTTAGATACAATAGCTTACAATCTTGGTTGGAGAACTAGTCTTCCTGAATAGCTCAATGATGGAGGAATTTCCCCCCAATTGTGTATCTGCTGTTGCTTCAAGTGTGGCATTAACTGTATTTTCATGATTCCAGAACGCCGTTTCCTTTTTCCCTTCTTCCCCATCTTCCTTTGCCAAAAATAAAGCGATGGACCTCGGCTGAGTTCTGTGGGAGTAGCGCTTAATTCTATGACATATTTTCTTTAAAATGTTCCTCTCCTTGATAGACAAGACATCAGAAGTTGATGGATTGTAACAAATTCTGCAGCTATAGGGAGCTGGTTATGCAACCTTCCTTTTTTGCATGATAGATATTGTCTTTTAAGGCAATGGAGGCTTATCCTATTTGGACCAATTCATAGGGGGCCTGAACTTAACTTCACATGGAGCTCCTGAGTCCTGGAAGGCAGATCACTATGATGTGAATAGATTCTGCAGGACAGGCAATTGATAAGTAAATAAAGCTATTCAACTTTTAATAGAAGAGGGTATGCAGAGATGAAGTAAGGAGTCATTGGGGTTCTCTAGGTGTGGTGGTTTTCTTGCAAACTTTTTATTATCCAACTGGGTAACCTTATCAATGATAGATGGGAGTGGGGTTTGTGGAGAAGGGGGGGGAGGAGGAGGAGGAGAAGGAGGAGGAGAAAGAGAAGAAGAAGAAGAAGAAAGAAGAAGAAGAGGAGGAGGAGGAGGGAGGAGGAGGAGGAGATGGTAGAGGTAGAGGAGATGGAGGAGGAGGGAGGAGGAGATGGTAGAGATAGAGGAGGAGGAGGAGGAGAAGAAGAAGAAGAAGAAGAAGAAGAAGAAGAAGAAGAAGAAGAAGAAGAAGAAGAAGAAGAAGAGGAGGAGGAGGAGGAGGAGGAGGAGGAGGAGGAGGAGGAGGAGGAGGAGGAGGAGGAGGAGGAGGAGGAGGAGGAGGAGGAGGAGGAGGAGGAGAAGTGGTGGTCCTTGATGCTTTCTGAGCTTGGTTGCTTTCTTGCAAGTTACCCATCTAGGTTACATCATCAGTGCAAGAAGGGTGTGGGTTTTTCTCTTTGTTTATACAAGTGGCTTGCTGTATTAGAGGACTGCTCAGAGTGAAATAACGATTAAGGACTTTGCAACCATAGGTGGTTCCTATATAGAAACCAAGAGCAAACACCACTCCCTTCTTTGCACTGAAGATATCACCTAGCTGGGTGATGAAATGTCCGGAAGAAAACAACCGAGCTCAGAGAGAACCACGGACCCCACAATTCTTTATTTGAATATTCAAATATAGTCAACACTGATGGGGATTTTCCCCCGTCTGTCTAGGTAACTGTCTAGACAGGGGTCTCCAACCTTGGTCCCTTTAAGACTTGTGGACTTCAATTCCCAGAGCCCCTCAGCCTGCAGCCCCCTGCCAGTGAAAACGGAGCTTGGGAGGGTTGCAGGCAGCCTTCCTGAGCTTTTTTTTTTGCTGGCAGAAGCACCGTGGGCCGGTCCTTTATTGTTTCCAGGGTGGCCCAGTGGGCCAGATCTAAGCACCCCACAGGCCGCTCTGGCCCCTGGGCCTTGAGTTTGAAACCCCTGGTCTAGGGTTGCCATTTAACCAGGATGATATAAAGTCTCCTGCCTTGAGCAGGGGGTGAGACTAGAAGACCTCTGAGGTGCCTTCCAGTCCTATGATTCTATGCTCTGGGTAACATCCTTTTTAAGGAGAGATACAGAATGAAACTGAGATTTTTCCAGTGAGCTCTGATATCTCTTCCATCTAATAGAATAGAATAGAATAGAATAGAATTTTTATTGGCCAAGTGTGATTGGACACACAAGGAATTTGTCTTGGTGCATATGCTCTCAGTGTACATAAAAGAAATAGAATAGAATAGAATAGAATAGAATAGAATAGAATAGAATAGAATAGAATAGAATAGAATAGAATAGAATAGAATTCTTTATTGGCCAAGTGTGATTGGACACACAAGGAATTTGTCTTGGTGCATATGCTCTCAGTGGACATAAAAGAAATAGAATAGAATAGAATAGAATAGAATAGAATAGAATAGAATAGAATAGAATAGAATAGAATAGAATTTTTATTGGCCAAGTGTGATTGGACACACAAGGAATTTGTCTTGGTGCATACGCTCTCTCAGTGTACATAAAAGAAAAGATACGTTCATCAAGAATCATAATGTACAACACTTAATGATAGTCATAGGGAACAAATAAGCAATCAAATCATATTAGGAAACAGTCAATATAAATTGTAAGGATACCAGCAACAAGGTTACAGTCATACAGTCATAAGTGGAAGGAGATGGGTGATGGGAATGATGAGAAGAGTAATAGTAGTGCAAGTTTAGTGACTAGTTTGACAGTGTTGATGGAATTATTTGTTTAGCAGAGTGATGGCCTTCAGGAAAAAACTGTTCTTGTGTCTAGTTGTTCTGGTGTGCAGTGCTCTATAGCGTCGTTTTGAGGGTAGGAGTTGAAACAGTTTATGTCCAGGATACGAGGGGTCTGTAAATATTTTCACAGCCCACTTTTTGACTCATGCAGTATACAGGTCCTCAATGGAAGGCAGGTTGGTAGCCATTGTTTTATCTGCAGTTGTAATTATCCTCTGAAGTCTGTGTTTTTCTTGTTGGGTTGCAGAACTAAACCAGCCAGTTATGGAGGTGCAGATGACAGACTCAATCATTCCTCTGTAGAACTGGATCAGAACAATTTTAGGACTTCTCGGAAGAGAGAAGCAAAGAAATGTGACACTTGCTGAGCTTCCACATTTGCCCTGGTCTTCTCAAGTATCAAGAAAAATGACCCCTTCAACCAAAGAGTAGATAACCTCCACGACTTCTAAGTAAGAAAGATGGAATATCAGCTTTTAATTGCTGCGCTGGTTGAGCAGAATCATTTCTGCATTATTTAGCAAGTGCTTCGGTTCTCTAACTTGCTCGGGTTGCAATCGATCTAAAATCTTCCTGTCTTGCTGGCTGTCGATGTGAAACCAAACATCCTGCGTAACTTCATCCAAGCTTTCTCTTCGATATATGACTTTCATAGGTATTGGAAACCTGAGGGTTTCTTATGCAGAACATAGATCATTAAAAAAAAGACAATTTTGCTCGATCAAATGAAGGTTATCCTTCAGAAAATCTTGCTCTTTTCTTCTTAAGATATGTTCTACCTCTTTGGGGATCCTTGCGGTCCTCTGAGCTTGGTGGTTTTCTTGCAGACATTTTATTACCCAGCTAGGTAACATCATCAGTTTTAAAAGACGGAAGATGTTTGTGGAAAAGAGGAGGAGGAGGAGGAGGAGGAGGAGGAGGAGGAGGAGGAGGAGGAGGAGGAGGAGGAGGAGGAGGAGGAGGAGAAGGATTGTGGGGTCCTTGGTGCTCTCTGAGCTTGGTGGTTTTCTTGTAGACGTTTTATTACCCAACTAAGTACCATCATCAGTGTTAAAAGACGGAAGATGTTTGTGGAAAAGAGGAGGAGGAGGAGGAGGAGGAGGAGGAGGAGGAGGAGGAGGAGGAGGAGGAGGAGGAGGAGGAGGAGGAGGATTGTGGGGTCCTTGGTGCTCTCTAAGCTTGGTGGTTTTCTTGTAGACATTTCATTACCCAACTAGATAACATCATCAGGCCAGATCCTCATCAGAGAGCACCAAAACCCACAGTTCAACCCTGATGAAAAAGGGTGCCTATCGAATTTATATTGCTCGTTTTCTTCAAGTCTGGTTTTGCCTGCATTGTTTGCTCTTCCATTTCTGATGTTGTTGGGTGGGAGTGTGGAAAAAGGAAGGAAGGAAGGAAGGAAGGAAGGAAGGAAGGAAGGAAGGAAGGAAGGAAGGAAGGAAGGAAGGAAGGAAGGAAGGAAGGAAGATAGGTAGGGAAAAAGAGGGTGGTAGGGAGGAAAAAGGAAGAAAGGAAGATAGCGAGGGAGGCAGGAAGAGGGGATGGAAGGAAGGAGGGAAGGAAGGAAGGAAAGAGAAAAAGAGAAGAAAAATAGATAGAGAAAAATAAGAAGAGAGAAAGAGGAAGGAAATAAGAGAAAGAAAGAAAGAAGGAAGGAAGGAAGGGAAGGGAAGGAAGGAAGGAAGGAAGGAAGGAAGGAAGGAAGGAAGGAAGGAAGGAAGGAAGGAAGGAAGGAAAGAAGGAAAGAAAGAAAGCGAGAGACAGAGAGACAAAAAGAGACTCAGGGAAAGAGAGAGAGAGAGAGAGAGAGATGCAGGGAAAGAGAGAAAGAGAGGAAGAGAGAGAGAGAGAGAGAAATTTAATGCAAATTTTACTTTCTTGCATACTTTTTCCATGAACATTTGGTGCTAAGGTCATTGCTGTTTGCAAAGCGAGGTGAATCTTAGTCCATGCCGACTGACTTTCAATCGAGAAATTGGTTCAGGAGGGCCACCCTGGATAAGGACATATTGTAAAGTGAAGGGAACTGACTTTCTCATCTTCCTAGCCCTCGTCTCCCGAACCATACAAATTTCATGCAATTAAGTGACTGATGGAGGCGGGAGACACTCTGACAATCCCTAGCATTTCAACAGAACAGTCTATTGTAATGCAGTGACAGCCACTCTTGATAAAAGAAATGCAAGAAACAGATAATGGAATTGATTGATTGATTGGTTGGTTGATTGATTGATTGATTGATTGAGGAGACCCCTCTTTGCTCATCTGGCATTGCTTTCCAATTCTTCCCAGTCTTCCAAAAGGAAGAGGAGGAGGAGGAGGAGGAGGAGGAGGAGGAGGAGGAGGAGGAGTTGTTGTTGTTGTTGTTGTTGTTGTTCTTGGTGCTCTCTGAGCTTGGTGGTTTTCTTGTAGACATTTTATTACCCAGCTAGGTAACATAATCAATGTTAAAAGATAGAAGATGTTTGTGAAAAAGAGGAAGAGTAGTAGTAGTAGTAGTAGTAGGAGGAGGAGGAGGAGGAGGAGGAGTTGTTCTTGGTGCTCTCTGAGCTTGGTGGTTTTCTTGTAGACCTTTTATTACCCAACTAGGTAACATAATCAATGTTAAAAGATAGAAGATGTTTGTGAAAAAGAGGAGGAGGAGGAGGAGGAGGAGGAGGAGGAGGAGGAGGAGGAGGAGGAGGAGGAGGAGGAAGAGGAGGAGGATGACGACGACTGTGGTGCTCTCTGAGCTTGGTTGCTTTCTTGCAGACGTTTCATGACCCAACTAGGTAACATCATCAGTACTAAGACTGCCTGACACTGATGATGTTACTTAGCTTGGCCGTGAAACACCTGCAGGAAAACAACCAAGCCCAGAGACCACCAAGGGCCCCACAGATCATTCAGTGTTTACCAGAGATATCTATGTCACCCTTAGTGACCAAGTGAAACCTTTCAGCTGTCTCACAAAGCTCCCAATATCTGGCGAACCGTTCTAAGTATCTTTATTTGGGTGCATGGTCCTTCCTCTCATCCCCCTGTGTCACTGTGCAATGTCCCGGTGTCAGAATCTTGTTTGCATCCAGAAGAGACCTGTCCTTAAAGGTGATCTGATATGTAAAAATCAGACTGTTTAATGATCGATGCGTATCCTCAAATCGTGTAGATTTGGGGCAAACCCAGCAGGAACCCAGAATAACGATATATCAGGCTGCGATCTGTGACTGCTCCAAAAAGCCAATTTTTATTTGTGTCTCAGCTCCCTAAGAGAGGCGAGAAAAAAATCCGTGGAAGATCTAAGCAATTTATTTTCTAGGGGGAGAAATAATTTTCTTATGATGGCCGGCGGGAGATGTCAACGATTATAACGTATCAATAATAAATGAAACAGTATGAAGAAGATGAAATATTGAGAAGTATTAAAAGATGCAGCATCCGTCCAGAAACGGTTGGAAATTTCTAACGCGGGAAGGGGAAAATCTAACATCCTTTTTCCCCTCGTTGGGTGAGCTCCATCAAAGCTGAGAACTGAATCGCTACAAATGAAATAACCTGCGAAATTATGAACTCAGCAGCAGAAAACAGTCAGAAATCAAAGCCGAGCATCAAAAGATACTGTGCTCCCTTCCTTATGTCACAGGTAGCCCTCAACATATGACCAGAATTTTTTTTTTTATTTACATTTATATCCCGCCCTTCTCCGAAGACTCAGGGCGGCTTACAGTGTGTAAGGCAATAGTCTCATTCTATTTGTATATTTACAAAGTCAACTTATTGCCCCCCCAACAATCTGGGTCCGCATTTTACCTACCTTAATTGATACCTACCAGTGGTGGGTTTCAAAATTTTTTTTACTACCGGTTCTGTTGGTGGGTGTGGCATGGCTTGGTAGGCGTGGCTTGGTGGGTATGGCAGGGGAAGGATACTGTAAAATCTCTATTCCCACCCCACTCCAGGTAAAGGATACTGTAAAAGCTCCATTCCCACCCCACTCAAGGGGAAGGTTATTGCAAAATCCCCATTTCCTCCCGATCAGCTGAGAATTGGGAGGCAGAGAATAGATGGAGGCGGGGCCAGTCAGAATTTTTACTACCGGTTCTCCGAACTACTCAGAATTTCTGCTAATGGGTCTCCAGAACTGGTCAGTTCTTTCTGAAACCCACCACGGATCCCTACATTTCTCTTACTAAGCGAGATGGTTGTTAAGGGAGTTTTGCCTCGTTTTTTACCTTTCCTGCCACAGTTGTTATGTGAACTGCTGCAGTTGTTGGGTTAGGGACATGGTTGTTAAGTGAATCTGGCTTCGTCCGAGGGTCTCAAAAAGAGATCACATGACGCTGGGACACTGCAACCGTCATAAAGATGAGTCAGTTACCATGTGTCCAAATAGGTAACCGTAAGGATGCTGCAATGGTCAGTGTGTGAAACACGATCATGCCCCTTTTATCTGCGCCGTTGCAATTTCAAATGGTCACTAAATGAAGGATTGTAAAACGAAATCATGTACTGAAATCATGCGTGCCAAAATCAGATGCCAGAATGTGGATAATATATGTCGTCGGTTTCTCTTAGGAATCTATAATGGAGCTTGCGTAATGAGAATTTAAATTTTTATGGCAGGTTGTATACGTAGGTCATTTATGGTTGGGGTGGGGGCTAACAGTAGCTTTACCTCATCACACCCTAATTATCACCAAAGAATTATAAAAAAGGAGGTTGAGACTCTGGAAAGAGTGCAGAGAAGGGAAACGAAGACAATTAGGGGGCTGGAGGCTAAAATATACAAAGAACGGTTGCAGGAACTGGGTATGTCTAGTTTAATGAAAAGAAGGATAGCAGTGTTCCAATATCTCAGGGGCTGCCCCAAAGAAGAGGGAGTCAAGCTATTCTCCAAAGCCCCTGAGGGTAGAACAAGAAGCAATGGGTGGAAACTAATCAAGGAGAGAAGGAACTTAGAACTAAGGAGAAATTTCCTGACAGTGAGAACAATCAATCAGTGGAACGACTTGCCTGCAGAAGTTGTGGGTGCTCCGTTACTAGAGGACGCTGCTTGAGCAGAGGGATGGACTAGAACTGGGGTCTCCAACCTTGGCAACTTTAAGACTGGTGGACTTCGACTCCCAGAATTCTTCAGACAGCAAAGCTGGGTGAGAAATTCTGGGAGTTGAAGTCCACAGTTCTTAAAGTTGCCAAGGTTGAAGACACCTGGACTAGAAGATCTCCAAGGTCCCTCCGGCTCTGTTCTGATTGAATAGCTTTGCCTCCAGGAGTTGTACATGCTCCATCATTGGAAGCTTTCAGAAAGAGACTGGACAACTGTTTGTCTGAAATCCTGCTTGAGTGGGGTGGGGGTTGGACTAGAAGACTTCCAAGGCCCCTTCCAACGCTGTTCTTCTCTTTTTCTAGAATCTGAACCATTAACAGTTAAAGCAAATTGGTGGTAGAGAATAGTCGGCAGAATTCAAGGTGGTCTGGGCTTAGATATGGGAATGAAGTGCCTCCAGACTGATGATATATTTGACACCCTCACCCTCGGGCTCAGCCTGATAATCTCCCACTGTTATTCTGTTAATGCCAATTTCTGGACAAAGGTCTTTCTCTTGGTTTGAATGAAAGCAAAATGTTCCCCCTAATTAGAGGCGGTGGTGGGATTCAAATAATTTAACAACCGGTTCTCTACCCTAATGACCAGCTGCATGGGCGTGGCCATAGTGGGCGTGGCCAGGAGGCGTGACAGGCAGCATTCAGTCTCCTGCACCCCCTTGAGAGCAAAAACGGGCTGCCAGGGGCCGTGCCACCCCCCTGTACCCCGTTTTGGGCCTAGTAGGCCGCCCTGCACCTCCTTGGGAGCAAAAATGGGCTGTGGGGGGGGCTGTGCTGCACCCCCTGTGCTCCGTTTTGGGCCTAGAAGGCATCCTTGAAGCCTCCTGGGAAGCAAAAAAGGCCACGGGGGGACTCCTGGGGAGGTGGGGCAGGAAGGGGCAGGGCCAGCCAGCAATTTAACTACTGGTTTGCTCAAACGTGCCCGAACCAGCTAAATCCGCCGCCGCCTTCGACAGGATCTGTGTTTAATTCATAGAATTATCTATTGCAATATCCTTCCTGTCGAAGACTACTTCCACTTCAATCACAACAATACAAGAGCAAACAATGGATTTAAACTTAATGTTAACCGCTTCAATCTTGATTGCAGAAAATATGACTTCTGTAACAGAGTTGTTAATGCTTGGAACACACCACCTGACTCTGTGGTCTCTTCTCAAACTCCCAAAATCTTTAACCAAAAACTGTCTACTATTGACCTCACCCCATTCCTAAGAGGTCCGTAAGGGGCGTGCATAAGAGCACAAACGTGCCTACCGTTCCTGTCCTATTGTTTCCTTTCGTTATATCCAATCAATATAGTTATTACATACTTATGCTTATATATATATGCTTATATATTATATAGTTATTTTCATGCTTATGCTTATATATACTATTGTGACAAAATTAATAAATGAAAAATAAATAAAATAAAAATAAATCCCACCACTGATTAGAGGTAATCTTGGCGAAGCAATACTTGTATACAGCATTCCACTAAAAATCCAGAAGCTCCATTGCAGAAAAAAAGGAGGCTACTAAGACAACAAGCTTTCTAATTTATTGGCATTTCAGAGCTAAACACAGTTGTATATTAACATTCACAAGACATTGCTAGAAAAACGGCCAACCTTATGTACAAGCCGGCTTTGACAGACTCCGACAAGGAGCAGTCTGTCCATCTGTGCGAGTTTTGAATTGCGTTTGAGCAGATCTTTGATGTTCAGAGATTTGTAGGAAATCCCAGACTGTGCACGAAATCCACAATTCTGTAGGTTGTTCTCCACCCTTCCTCTGCCATCCAACACACGTAGCACACTCACCCTTTCAATTGATGTCACTTCAACTTTCGCTCGGAATGAAATGTTCTGATTTAATCGCCTTAAAAATGCAAGTTACTGGGGCTGGATTGACAGCTCGGATGTGCTCAGAGCCTACTCAGAAATGAGTCTCTTTGAGCCAAAAGGTTTATGCCTTGCAAAATATGCGTAAGCTTGCAATCTAAATCCTAAGAAATGAATTTATACCAAAACCCTGTATTACCTTCTATTGTGTATCAAAAATTTGTCAGTCGCTGTTTCTCCTGGATGTATCAAGGTCTTCCAAAAAGCTAAAGTCCTGTTACATAAGGGATAATCCTTAATGTAAGCCTTCTCAGGATAACAGAGTTGGAAGGGACCTTGTAGGTCATCTAGTCCAACCCCCCACCCAAGCAGGAGACCCTACACCATTTCTGACAAATGTCAGTCCAATCTCTTCTTGAAAGTCTCCAGTGATGAAGCTCCTACAAACTTCTGAAGCAACATCTATTCTGACGTTCTCACTGCCAGAAAATTTCTCCTTATTTCCAGGTTGAATCTCTCCTTGATCAATTTCCATCCATTATTCCTTGCCTGGCCTTCCTTCAGGTGCTTTGGAAGAAAGATTGACCTCCTTTTCTTTGTGGCAGCCCCTCAAATATTGGAAGACTGCTATCAGAGTATTCAGTTGAGGCACAAAAGTCCAGGCTCAAATTATCCTGTAAAGTTTCCTGCCTGAGCAGGGGGTTGGACTAGAAGACCTTCAACATCCCTTCCAGGTCTGTTATTCTATTCTATTTTACCCTACTTTGGAAACATTATGGAGAAGGATCTGACATTGGTAAAAATGAAAGAAAGGCTCTGCATTGTTGTAGCTTTCCTCTCTCCCTCCCTCCCTCCTTCCTTCCTTCTACTTGAATTTGTACCTTAAAAAGGTAGAGCACTCCTACCAGATGCTACCACTCCTTTGGGAATTGGCTAATAATAGCATTCCCGTCTTTTGCTAAGGTGTGGGAAGGCAACAAACTTCAGAGGATATAACAGTGAGCATGGTGGAAATTTCTCTGTCTCCCTTCTTGGTTGTCTGAAATGCTCAGTGAAATTTTTTTTAAAAAATATATGCTTCTCTGGGTATCTTTTTTTTTTTTTTAGGATCAGATGGGCCCTGTTAAGGGTAATCTGGGTTCGCAACCAAGGTTGTGGACTGTTGAGCAGAGTACCCTACGCATGAAAACGACTGAGACTGGTTGTATACAAAAACACTCACTTGCAGACAAACTGGGGTTTGATATTCCTTTACTTTTAGGGAAAAGGCAAAGTCATAGTCCAAAAACAATTCCAGGTCACACACATATAAAGCCAGTCAGGGATGTTACAAAGTCTTCTTTACCAACGTAGACTTGCACAACAAACAAGGTCTTCTTTCAGTTCGGCAAAACACAGTTCAATTCACAACAGTCAGTATATTGAGGAATCAGTAACTAGCCATGATCAAGCAATGATCATAAAGCTCAAATATACAGTTGCAGCATGTCATTAGGTTACAATGCTGTAGCATCCCTGTAGATTCCCCACAAGCCATAATTTAGTAGTCCTTTTATACATTGGCTGCAGAGCTCAGCCAATCAGGATGCTTGCAATGATGCAGCACAGCCTTAAAGCAATATCATGCCTTTCTACAAACATAGTTAGTTAGTTTATATATTGCCTGGCCAACTAGTTAGGCAAATAACAATTTTCTGACAGGCCCTCCATGATTTCACACCATATCAATTATTTGTTTATTTATTTTTATTGATCAGTAGAAGAGAGGATCTGAAGTCCGGGGTTGAACTGTGGGGTCCTTGATGCTCTATGAACCTGGTAGGTTTCTTGCAGATGTTTCATGACCTAACAAGGACACATAATCAGGGCTGGAAGGGAGTAGGATTTGCAAAGTGGTGGTGGAGGAGGAGGAGGAGGGGGAGGAGGAGGAGGGGAAGGGAAGGGTTTTTATTATTATTATTATTATTATTATTATTATTATTATTATTATTATTATTATTATTATCATCATCATCATCATCATCATCATCATCATCATTATTATTATTATTATTATTATTATTATTATTATTATTATTATTATTATTATTATTATTATTATTATTATTATTATTATTATTATTATTATTATTATTATTATTATTATTATTATTAATTAGATTTTTATACCGCCCTTCTCCCGAAGGACTCAGGGCGGTGAACAGCCAAGTTAAAACAACAAATACATAGACAAAATTAAAAACATATTAAAAACTAATTATAAACTGGCCAATTAAAATTAAACACTAAAATAGGCAATCCTAAAACCCCACTTAAAATTTCCTCAAGCTAGCCCCCCACGATGGAATAAGAAAGTCTTGAGCTCGCGTTTAAAAGACCAGAGGTTGGGGAGTTGACGCAGCCCCGGAGGCAACTCATTCCATAGGGCTGGAGCCCCCACAGAAAAGGCCCTCCCCCTGGGGGCCGCCAGTCGGCATTGTTTGACTGACGGCACCCTGAGGAGGCCCTCCCTATGGGAACGCACAGGCCGATGGGAGGGTTTGAGGTTCCTTGGTGCCCTATGAGCTTGGTTGTTTCATGACACAACTAGGTCACATCATCAGGGCTGGAATGGAGTATGATTTGCAGAGAGGAGGAGGAGGAGGAGGAGGAAGAGGAGGAGGAGGAGGAGGAGGAGGAGGAGGAGGAGGAGGAGGAGGAGGAGGAGGAGGAGAAGGAGGAGGAGGACCCAGACGGATGGATTCAGTTACAATAGAGAAGAGTAGACCATTGGAAGTTCTTGAAGGACCAGGTTGGATTAATATCCTCCTGAAGAACACAAAGTCACTAAGAATCCAGAACTACTTGATGACACATGATCAAGTAATAAACCAATCATCTTTCTTCCACAACAGTTCACAAAAGCTTATGACCTTGAATACAATTTGTTCGTCTGAAATGGTGATACCAGACATAAGCTAAAAGGTCGTCATTTTTTTGGTTCAATTTCATGAGATCCTGGATGGAATATTGGGCCGGGCTGGGGAAAAGCCATACTCAGTTCTTGCCATTACATCCCTTATTTTAACAGAGATTGTAAATTGCATTGCAGAGATAAGACCTATTTTATTAGGTGATAACCATCTGGAACCAGAGAGTGGAAACAGAGGCTGGAAGGAAGACAAAGATCTACGGCATAACATTCTGTTTTACAGACTCCCTTTTCAATGGTGTGTGTTTATCTACCTGCATGCGTGCAAGCCCATCGCGCTGTTTCCTTTTAGGGTGTGTATGATTGCGCAGCTACGGAAAAGGGAATAAGAAATAAGAAGCAAACAGAATTAAACATAGCAGCTAAAAGAAAGGAAGAAAGAAAGGAAATCTAATGGGCAGCAGTGCACTTCATTCTAATGCTGCATATCTTAGGATCAATGGAAATCATGCTAGCTTCAACCACATCTAGGATCCGTAGAGATTTGCACCTCTATAACTGTCTGGTTCGGTTCTGCAACCCAACAAGAAAAACACAGACTTCAGAGGATAATTAGAACTGCAGAAAAAATAATTGCTACCAACCTGCCTTCCATTGAGGACCTATATACTGCACGAATCAAGAAGAGGGCCGTGAAAATATTTGCAGATCCCTCGCATCCTGGACATAAACTGTTTCAACTCCTACCCTCAAAACGACGCTATAGAGCACTGCACACCAGAACAACTAGACACAAGAACAGTTTTTTCCCGAAGGCCATCACTCTGCTAAACAAATAATTCCCTCAACACTGTCAGACTATTTACTGAATCTGCACTACTATTAATCTTCTCATCGTTCCCATCACCAATCTCTTTCCACTTATGACTGTATGACTATAACTTGTTGCTGGTAATCCTTATGATTTATATTGATATATTGACCATCAATTGTGTCGTAAATGTTGTACCTTGATGAACGTATCTTTTCTTTTATGTACACTGAGAGCATATGCACCGACAAATTCCTTGTGTGTCCAATCACACTTGGCCAATAAAATTCTATTCTATTCTATTCTATTCTAAAAAAGAAAAAAAAAGGAATATTTTTGGAGTGGGTCTTGATTTTTCTGTACAGGTACTCCTTGATTGACAACTGTAATGGAGTCTGATGTTTCATGACCCAACTATGTGACATCATCTGTGCTAGAAGGGAATGGGGTTTGCGGAGAAGGGGGGGAGGAGGAGGAGGAGGACAAGTGGAAGAGGGGGAGGAGGAGGAGGAGGAGGAGAAAGGGAAGGAGGGAGGAGGCAAAGGAGAAGGAGAGAAAGGAAAGAGGAGGAGGAGGAAAGGGGAGGAGGAGAAGGAAAGGGGAGGAGAAGGAGGAGGAGGAGGAGGAGGAGGAGGGGAAGGAGAGAGGAGGAGGAGGAGGGGAAGGAGCGAGGAGGAGGAGGAGGAGAAGGAGAGAAGGGGGAGGGGGGGGGAGGAGGAGGAGGAGGAGGAAGAGGAGGAGGAGGACTGTGGAGTCCTTGGTGCTCTCTGAGCTTGGTTGTTTTCTTGCAGAAGTTTCGTTACCCACCTAAGTAACTTCTTCAGTTCTAGAAGGGAGTAGGGTTTGTGGAGAGGAGGAGGAGGATGAAGATGACTTTGTGGTCCCTGGTGCTCTGTCTTTCTTGCAAATATCGCAGTACCCAACTAGGTAACATCATCAGTGATAGAGGAGAGCGAACTTTAGTTTCTAGCACTGATAATAGCCCTTACAGCCCTTCGCACACTGATGATGTTACCTAGTTGGGTAATGAAACGTCTGCAAGAAAACAGCCCAGCTCAGACAGCACCAACGACTCCACCGTTAGGATGTTTCCGGTGCACGTCCAGAGTGCAACATCCTCTCTCCATAAAAAGCTAGAGGACTTCAGCCCCTTTCTAAGGCTGAAGGAGAGAAATTAAGTGAGAAGCTGCGCTGAGCTAAATCTCAAAAGAAGATTTCACTCTGCCGCCCCCCCTCCCCCCCCCCACAAGCTTGAACCAATGGTGCATTTAGTCCAGCGTGTCATGATCTTCCCTTGACACCCCATTAGGTACCCCTGGGAAATTTGCAAACGGAATGAGAAGCTGCAGAAGCAGAAACTTCAGGAGAACTTTCGTTTCTGCATGAGAGCCCCAGATGGAGGAAGAAGTCACAGCTTTGGTGATGGCCTGGCAGGAAAAGCTTCTGATTCAAAAGGCTGCACTGAGCCCTTGGTGGGTGGGTGGGTGAGCCAGGGAGAGTTGCTCCTTGGAGTTCTCCGTTCTCATCTTTGGGAGAGAAAATATGAAAATAAAATATGAAAATATGAAAATATGACTTCTGTAACAGAGTTGTTAATGCTTGGAACTCATTACCTGACTCCATAGTCTCTACTCAAAATCCCAAAATCTTCAACCAAAAACTGTCTACTATTGACCTCACCCCATTCCTAAGAGGGCCATAAGGGGCGTGCATAAGAGCACACAAGTACCTACCGTTCCTGTCCTATTGTTCCCTTCATTATATCAAATTGATATAGTTGATGCATATTTTTTTACATATATGTATATATTTTCTTCAAAATATGTTGTTTTATCTATGACAATTGTTCGTGTCTACTGTTGTGACAAAAAGAAATAAAAAAAAAGAGTGGGGGAGGGAGGGAGGGAGGGAGAGGGAAAGGGGTTCTCAGAAGGTTTAAGGAAGTCACAATTGGAAGTAGCTGTAAAATACGATCCCTTTCCTTTTATGCCCTTCCTTTTCCTCTCCCTAGCTCCTTCCTTCCTTCCTCCCTCCCCTCCCTCCCCTCCCTCCCCACCCCTCCTTGTCTCTTTTCTTTTCTTCCTGCCCCTTCCTTCACTTCTTACCTTTCTCTTCTCTCTCTTCTCTTCTCTTCTCTTCTCTTCTCTCTCTTCTCTTCTCTTCTCTCCTCTCTCTCTCTCTTCCTACCTCCTTCCTTCATACCTTCCTTCCTCTCCTCTCCTTCCTCCCTCCCTCCCTCTGTGTTCTCTTCCTTCACTCCTTCCTTCCTCTCCTCCCTCCCTCTCTCTTCTTTTCTCATCTCCTCTCTTCCTGTCCCCCTTCCTTCACTCCTTCCCTTCCTCTCCTCTCTTTCTTCCCTCCCTCCCTCCCTCCCTCTCTCTTCTCTTCTCTTCTCTGCTCCGCTCCTCTCCTGTTTCTTTCCTTTCCTTTCCATTCCCTTCCTATCTCCCCTTCTTCCTTTCCTTTCCTTTCCTTTCCTTTCCTTTCCTTTCCTTTCTTTCCCTTTCCTCTCCTCTCCTTCCCTCCCTTCCCCTCCCCTTCCCTTCCCTTCCCTTCCTTTCCCTTCCTTTTCCCCTCCCCTCCCCTCACCCTCTTCATCTAGTTACTCCCTTCCCTCTTTCCTTTCCTTTCCTTTCCTTTCCTTCCCTTCCTTTTTCCCTCCCCTTCCCTTCTTCATCTAGTTACTCCCTTCCCTCTTTCCTTTCCTTTCCTTTCCTTTCTCCTCCTCCCTCCCCCTCCCCTCGCCTTTCCTTGCCCCAAATGGAACCAAAATTTTTCTTTTATGTACACTGAGAGCATATGCACCAAGACAAATTCCTTGTGTGTCCAATCACACTTGGCCAATAAAAAATTCTATTCTATTCTATTCTATTCTATTCTATTCTATTCTATTCTATTCTATTCTATTCTATTCTATTCTATTCTATTTCTTTTATGTCCACTGAGAGCGTATGTACCAAGACAAATTCCTTGTGTGTCCAATCACACTTGGCCAATAAAGAATTCTATTCTATTGTATTCTAAATGTGTGGAGACGTGCTCTGTATACATTCACTCTGCCTCTTTCAGCCAGTAGAGAATACTCTCCGATATCAGCCACAGAGCCTCTGTTTAGAAGCTGAACATAGGTCAGCCCTAAGATGTAAACAGCTCATCAGGTCAGCCTGAAACTCCTTCTATGTGTCATGAGATCAACTGGTACATCATTTTAATGTTCACCAGGGAGGAAAACACTTGGTAAATTATGTATATGCTTGAAATGTTGGATCAGCATATGCTGGGGGCTGGAACAATTCTAAAGCTGGAGATGTTACAGGAAAGCTTAAAATGGAAATGTGACACCGATTAAAATTTGGGCAGGTCTCACAGCTGAAATTTCAGAGTGCTCTGGGAATAAACGTCATAGGGACATCAAATTAGAAATTCCCAAAGGGAAGGAGCCCACATTCTTATTTAAGGAAATTAAAATCTGCCAACTTTCCCAAAACAATTGTATATAATTGTACGTTTGTATGGACCTTCATCCATCCGATTTCACCCAAGAACAATTCCTTATTTCACCTACACACACACACATACACACACAAAATCCGAAATAATCCTTTGAGGCCACGACTCGAAACATTCATCTTTTGCACATCAGATTCCGTTGTGCTAATTCTGAGGTCCAAAGGTGAATCGGTTTCCAGTATGATAAATATTGGCAACTATTGTTCTTAAAAAGTCAAGATTCCTTTTTTTTTGGGGGGTGGGGGTGGGGAAGTTTGGGAAGTGCTATGTTAATCAGTTTGAAGGTCTTAATCTATAGAACAAACTGTCTCTAATTGGCCAATTTCAAGATAATTGTCTTAGGGTTTTGCCAGACACCTTGATACCTTCTTAAAATACATGTTCTTTTCATTCATTTAGCTGTTGTAACAGTTCAAGAAAGGTCTTCATGGCCTTTTCCAAAAAAGATTGTTGCCTGCAGAGCTGTCAGCACAGTCAGACAGTGAGGAGGCGGGGGGGGGGGGGAACATGGGCCAGTCCTGGAATCAGGGGAAGGCCCTGATGAGGGCTCTGCATCATAGACAGAGATGGCACCAGGGCCATCTGGGAGCAATGCACAGACTACAGAGCCTCCAGAGGCAGACAGCAGAGAGGCAGAGGAACAGGAGGATCCTGTTCCGAGTGCACACATGTGAAGAGCTGCCAGAAGGGAAGAGTAGCTGAAGCAAAAAGGTTGACTCAGGAGTAAGGCCAGAAGATTGGCCCCTCCCATAAGGCTTAAAAGAGCAGCAACAAGCCGTTGGGTTCTTTGTGGAAAAGCAACGTCGATTCCATTGCTTCTTGTTAGTGTCTCTTGAACTTTGTGGGGTTTTTGCCAAGAAAAGCCTTTGGCAGGTTGCCAAAGACAAGAAAGGTTGGTGATAAGGCCGAAGGACTGTTGATGAAGAATTTGTTTTGGACTAAGCTGAGAATGAATTAATTCTCAGCTGTTTTAATAAAATACGTTTGTTCAGGACTAACTGTATTTGGTAATCACTACTTGGGCCTCAGAGAACGAGGTGGCTGGATGGCGTCACTGAAGCAGTAGGCATGAGTCTAAATGGACTCCAGAGGATGGTAGAGGACAGGAAGGCCTGGAGGAATGTTGTCCATGGGGTCGCGATGGGTCGGACACGACTTCGCAACTAACAACAACACTTGGGCCTTGGTCACAACAATTGTATCCCTTCTTTGGTTTCTGTCAGGCACAAAAAATCAGGTCCATGTGCGAAGGTCCAATTAAACTATTTTTTTTTGCTACTCAGGCCTATGCATAGGAATATTCTCAACTAGTGGTTAGCACCTGCTAGTAGTTAGATAAGGGTCCATGAAATTCGAAGGGGGTTGGACTTAGTTTGCTTGTGACTACATAGGGATTCTAGGCTGATGTCTCTTTTAACTCCACCCCCCACCTCAGATTCTGCCACTCATTCTCTGTCAGAGTGTGCACAGCTTTACTATATGAGACAACCTAGGAGCAATAACAGCAAACAGAGATTTGTAATAAATAGTGGTTTTATCTACAAAAGAATATATGTTATACATACACGTACTATAGGCAGAAGTCAAGCAATCAGCAATTACAGCAGGGAAAAACATACAGGGGGAGAGAAACTCCCTAACAGGGTCTCTTCTTATTATACAGGCTCTTAAAGGGATAACAGCCAAAAAACCTTGCTGACTCATTCCCATGTTTACATCATTGCAGCATTGCAGCAGCTGGTGAGCTCTTAAATCACTACCCTGACATTCTCCTATGGGTTCTCCACAATGGTTGTGACTACTTCTGTTGGGTAGCTTGCTGTAAGCTTTATGCAGATTTCCTTAGCTTCACACACCCCATTACTATCTGGAAACCTGTAAGAAAGGATCCAAGGAGATGTCATGAGGTTCCTGTGCTAGTGCAGAATATTTGCAAGCAATTTGCATGCTTTTTCATGAAAGTATGCTCAGCAACATACACCATGATCTCTCTCTATCCTCCTTCCATCAGTTTACTAGGTTTTTTAAAAAATGTTGAATTGTGAGGATTTGAAAGCAGGCTTTAATGGTGAGCAGTTGCTCTCGTTTGATCTGGGCTCAGAAACTAAGTTTGCCCTTGTTTTCCAAAACTCTTGCATAGCTGGCTAATTCAGAATTTAGGGTCCTTGGTGATTTTCTTGCAGAAGTTTCATTACCCAACTAAGTAACATCATCAGCGTTAGAAGGGGTTTGCTCTCTGTTTATATACTAGTGGCTTGCCCTGTCAGTGTCAGTGGGAATCTTCTTGGTAAGATTGGTAATCAATCTTGGTAATCAATCTTCTTGATTAAGCTGTTCTTTATTGTTAGCTTGCTTATCTGAATTGTTAGTTTCTTGATTGTTGTTCCAATGATACTCTTGGTTTGAATCTCCTTATCTAGATGCTTCCTGTTGGTGAACAGTTTTCGTCTTTTTCTTTTGGGATTTTTGATTGTCTGTTTGTAGATGTTATTTATCTCTGTGTGCCTGTTGATGGCTGATTTGTCTGGGTGGCAAC